>NC_030813.1:3333333-3636363 GCF_001704415.2 Capra hircus
TCTGGACAAGACCTGTGGACTTTGATAGAGGAGTGTTGCTTCTGCCAGATGACAGTGAGCTAAAGAGAGGGCAAAGGAGAGAAAATCTTCCCTCTCTCTACCAAGCTCTGATCTTCCACTTTCCTCCTAATGGATACGTGAGCCTGAGTGATGCACTTCCTGGTGTCCTGGGGCTCGGCGCACAGCAGAGAAAGGCAGAGTGGATGCAAGGGTTATGCCAATTGAGAAGAGACACCACTCTCCCTGAACTGTAGAGTGGGTATTAGACATTCATTCCCTAACAGGAAGGACAAGACAGTCTCCTAACTCCTATGTTTTTGATACAGCATAAACTTCCTTCAAATCTTCAATAAATCTCATATATGTACATTGATCTCATACAGTATATTTTACCCTCAGTGAAAATCAAGATAAGGGGATGATTATCATATTTGACTTAATGCAAGAAGAGTGATTGAAAAAAAAATAACTGTAAGACAGAACATAGGACCGAAGAATTGGAGAAGGACACAAGACATGTAAAGATTCAGGAAAAGTTTTGGAAGAACATGGTTCGGATTTTCTGCAAACAGTGAAAGGCAAGTTTCTTGGGACAGCTGTATCTTAATTGTAGAACATAGTTGCTATCTGGATTGTAAACAAACGAGAGCTGTTGTTAAATGCATATTTGAGGGTACTAAATTATTCTACAGTTTTATGAAAGAATGAAGGAATAAGTGTTGTTTCAGCCTCTGCAGGGACCCACAGTCCTTGCCCTCTGTCATTGTCATGAAGACTTAGCACAAAAAGGAATGACATTAATTAAAATCCTCTAATACCACAGGTGGGTGGAGGACACTAACCTCTAGCTTGCAGAACAGTAACACAGTCTCAGGTTAGACACGTGGAAAGGGCAAACTAGAGCAACAGCAAGAGACCAGCCACATGTAACAGGTCAGCGTTCTGTTACAAGCACAGCACTGCCCAGCACGGGGAGAGTCTGAGGTTCTCCCTTCCTTGGGAGCTGAGATAGTGGCCAGCCAGTTTCATGGATGCTGACAGCAGACACAAGACTTCAGGTCAGGCACAGAGGACTCAACTCTGTCATTCAGGACATGACCAGCAGCGTCAGCATTAACACATGTGTGTCAGTTTTCTAGGCCTCTACACTCATGGGGATGATATGAATGGGCCACATGGATGTCAACTCACACTAAGGTGTGTTGAACTGAAGAACACCCCTGTCCTATAATGGGCAGATGCATGCTCAGCCTTTGTTCCAGAAGGAGATACCATCTCTGTCTTCCAAGTTTGTTCACTAGACAAGCATCCATGATGGCTTATGCCAAAAAAGTACAGCCAGTGCTTCACTAATGAGCTATGTGGAAACACAAGAGATCTGTGAAAGACTGCGTCTCAACAGACAGTTGACATGGTCCATGGTGAAGTACAGTCATGTGAGACTACCAGTGTTTAGACATGAGTGTGTCATAATCACAGTCTATTATCTGATGCATGTAGACATTTATATCAACACAGGGTATGGGAAACAATTGTCTATAATTTTCTATTGGTCTTATAGGATATAGATATTATTAACATATTTTACAGGTGCAAAAGGAAAGAAAAAAACTAAAAAAGACTAACAGGAAGGAATTACTGACTTATTAACAGATGACTATTTCTGTCTCAGTTAAGGAGGTATTCTAGAGAAAATTATGGGGTCTGTAAAGCTTTGGCCAAAATCTCAACTCAGTTTTCTGAAAAACTGTGGTGGATTCAGACAGTACCTCTTTCTTGCCACCTGCCCAGTTTTCCTAAGGCCTGTGATACATTCGAAACTGTAGTCAAACAAGTCATATTAGACCTTCAGAGAGAGAAGCTCAGAATTTAAAAGACACCAGATTGAACCACAGAGCAAACACTAAGTGGATATAACCCTGAGAAGGTTACGTCTTTTGAAGACAACAGCTTTATTTCCAAGAGTTATCAACTTGTCAGAAAGCTCTTTGAGATTCTCGTACTTGTTTAGAAAATTGCATTAGTTGTTAACTCCAGGAAAATTCACTTAAAGAATCAAATGAATGACTTTTGTTGAAAAAACAAAACCTCTAGTACACTAAGCCCACATTTTTAAGTGGCAAGATTTGGGGCTGCTCACTCACGTAATGAGTTTCTACACTTGTGACAGTTCTTGACCATCACTCTATATTGCTCCTTCAAAACAGAGGCATCAGGTCATTTATCACTTTTCCTCCCATTTTCAGCCAATTTACATAGTAGAAATTGCTTCCTTGATTAGCTTACCAGCTTAGTCCCTCCAGGCATTTCAAATCCTGCCTTAACCTGTTTGCTTGTGACTCTGGTCCTGCAGCCTGATCTATGTGGTTGAAATCAGGCCCAGCCTCAACTTCCTGCTGGAGAAGGTGATGAGCCCCCCAGGGCTTCCACCCTAAGTGATGGGACTGAGGTTCTTTAATGAGGATAGAGAAGGTGCAGCTGGGTCTGCAATTCTGTTGAAGAAGCTAAGGTTCATATTAGTTCAAATCTAGCACTCTTGGATTTCTATCATTTTGTAAAAGTACTTGTATCCAAAGAAGAAAATATCCTCCCCAGCTCAGATTCACTGTTTAACCATTGAAAGAACATCTTAAGGTTCCTTTTGACATGATTGGTGTTATTTGGTCTTATCCTTCCAAGTTTTCCCACACCTTTGCTGTAATAATAGCCACAGTTCTATCAGCAGCATTCTGCTGCATCCACGGAGTGTGTGGGTACTTGGGACAGAGACTAGACTCCTTCACCAGCTGTCCACCATGTCACCACTGTTGTTGGTGCTGAGCCCATGAGCCACACAAGACACATTAGACCGATGCTGGTATGCTTGGTTTAAGAAATGTTCGTCCATATCAAAGTACCTTTCTCTAATCTCCCCCAACATGCCAATGGTACTCAGTGGATTCTAAATCTCTGGCACAGAAGGTAAATCTGACTGGAACAGTAGGTGCAACAATTTAGAAATGAAGTTAGCAGTATTGACTTCAGAGTAGTTGCCATCAACCTGAGACAAAGAAGAAGGCTATTTTGCTATGAGTACACTGTGCCATTTAGTGAAGCTTAAAATAATCCTTGATAAGACATGACAAGATAATCAGGGGAATGTGGCCCTGTGAAGAATTCAAGCTTTTAATGCAAAATCAAATAAGTCTCTTTAACCTGAGTTTTACAAAGCTAATTTTCAGGGCGAAAGGCCTACATGGGATAGATGGGAAGGGGGCAGTCAGAATTACTACTCAAGACCAGAAGGTGACAGCAGTGAGCTGGGATTGGAGTGCTCCTTCGCGCCTCTTTCCCAAAGGGTAGGGAGAGAGTGATTCGTTCACAGTGAAGTCTAGATCTATAACCATGGTGTGGAAGACATCAGAGCCCTGGCCATCAGGGAGCTTTGTGTGTTAAACTGAAAGTGTGAGGACTTATTGCAGAGGTGGCGACAGAAAATGTTAGACTCTGGGTCCCAGGGCCAGTAGTCAGGTGGAAGACGCCATGCTGGACCATTCTGTTGCTGAGGCCTATGACTGGTAGCTGAATTAAACCCCAAATCAGGAATGTTGGTTCTAAAATGCCTTTAAACACAGGTCTTTCCATATTGACTGTTTGGCAAGATGGGGCTATGACTGATAGTTAATAAGTAATTTAAAATCATCTTTCCTTAAAATTCATCAGTTCAGTTCAGTTCAGTTGCTCAGTCACGTCTGACTCTTTGTGACCCCATGGAGTGCAGCACACCAGGCCTCCCTGTCCATCACCAAATCCCAAAGCATACTTAAACTCATGCCCATTGAGTCAGTGATGCCATCCAACCATCCCATCCTCTGTTGTCCCCTTCTCCTCCTGCCTTCAATCTTTCCCAACATCAGGGTCTTTTCAAATGAGTCAGTTCTTCCCACCACCTGGCCAAAGTATTGGAGTTTCAGCTTCAGCATCTGTCCTTCCAATGAATATTCAGGACTGATTTCTGCTGGGGTCCAGCCCCAGTGGATCCAGGGAATTCGAAGTGGGGATGGCGTTGGCGAGGAAAACTTATTTATTTATTAATATAAGGTTAGATTAGGAAGAAATAGTGTAGTAGGAAAATTAAGTGGAGAAAGAGGGCTGAATAACTTGGATTACATGGAAGACCAATAAAATTCCAGATAAGGAATTTGCACCATCTACGTTGGGCCACCAGTGCTCACTTGAATATCTAAGGGTGCCTCACTGTAGGCTCCCTTTCGTGCAGGTCTTAACAGCCAGAGCAAGTAAGTAGACTTGGTGAGCCTCCATGCCCCAGATGGGAACTCAGCCTGAAATTAAAGTAAAGAGGAGAGGGAGGGAAAGGGAGAAAAGGAGAGAGAGAGACACGGGGGAAACCAGTCCAGCGACTGGCTCTGGCCTCTATTGTTCAGAATGCCTTTTATACTTTTGATAAAACATGGAGATCAATGGGTAACACAAAGTTATGCAGCGTTAGCAGTCCAGACTCTTATCAAAACCAGGCTTTTCTCTCTGCATACCTAATTGTATACACAAGTCTTTAGTAATTTACATCATCTTCCAGTGAAAAGGGCCAATTAAGATTTTACAGCCTTTTTTCTGATAAGGGTTTGTCAATCAGAAGACTTATTTCTGTTGATCTTCCCAAAGTCTGGTGCCAATCTCAGAAATCACTAAATAAAGTTGCATTCTTACATAGCAAGGACACAAGAGGAGTGCAGTGATATATAACAAAGAACAGTAATTAATTCAAAAGTCTAGTGTTGCTAACATCAAAACTACTATATATCTTTTTCCATATCCCATTTACATTGATTAACATCCTCCCAGGTGCCTAGAAGATAAAGAATATGGAGGTCTGGTGTCAATCGTTAAGTCAACGTGAAAACCCGTCACCAATATGATTTTTAACTCTTTAGAAAAGACTCTGTATCTTTAAGATGCTTTAAGCTTTGTGCCTCTCACAGTTGGGGGGTTGCAAGCAATTCACAAGCAGTAGGAGGTCCGGGAACCTGTTAGGCAAGCTACAGAGCTATCAGAGGGGGTTTAACTGAAACATTCCTTTCAAATGCAGAAAACTAAAGCCCTAAGTCGACTTTTTTCCAGAGAATATCAGAAGAGTGGAAAAGCAGAGTACAAAAGCTGGCAGATTTTTGTTTTTTTTTGTTGGGGTACATGCTCAGGAAATTCCAGGGGGACCCCTGAAGTCTGATCACAACCTTTGTATGTCAGCTTCCTTCCTCATGACCTTGTCACGGGTGGGATTCCTCACACTGGCTTCCCAGCAGATTTCCATTAGTATTGACTGGTTTGATCTCCCTGCAGTCCAAGGGACTCTCAAGAGTCTTCTCCAACACCACAGTTCAAAAGCATCAATTCTTTGGCTCTCAGCTTTCTTTATAGTCCAATTCTCACATCCATACATGATTCCTGGAAAAACCATAACTTTGACTAGACGGACCTTTGTCAGTAAAGTAATCTCTCTGATTTTCAATATGCTGTCTAGGTTGGTTATCCTAAAGGAAATCATTCCTGATATGCAAGCAATCAGACACGACTGAGAGACTGAACTGAACTAACCTGACGTTGGTCAGAGATTTTTTTCCCAAGGAGCAAGTGTCTTTTAATTTCCTGGCTTTAGTCACCATCTGCAGTGATTTTGGAGCTCCAAAAAAAATAAAGTCTGACACTGTTTCCATTGTTTTCCCATCTATTTGTCATGAAGCATGGGACCTGATGCCATGATCTTAGTTTTTTGAATGCTGAGTTTTAAGCCAACCGTTTCAGTCTCCTCTTTCACTTTCAACAAGAGGCTTTTTAGTTCCTCTTCACTTTCTGCCATAAGGGTGGTGTCATTTGCATATCTGAGGTTATTTATATTTCTCCCAGCAATCTGGATCCAGCTTGTGCTTCATTCAGCCTGGCATTTCACATGATATGCTCTGCATATAAGTTAAATAGGCAGGGTGACAATATACAGCCTTGATGTACTCCTTTCCCAATTTAAAACCAGTCCATTGTTCCATGTGTTATTCTAACTGTTGTTCTTGACCTGCATACAGATTTCTCAGGAGGCAGGTAAGGTGTTCTGGTATTCCTATCTCTTAAAGAATTTTCCATAGTTTGCTGTGATCCAGAAAGGCAAAGGCTTTGCTGTAGTCAATGAAGCAGAAAATGAAAGTGAAAGTCCCTCACTGGTTTCCAGCTATTTGTGACCGCATGGACTATGCTGTCCATGAAATTCTCCAGACCAGAATACTGGAGTGGGTAGCTTTTCCCTTCTCTAGGAGACCTTCCCAACCCAGAGATTGAACCCAGGTCTCCCACATTGCAGGCTGATTCTTTACCAGCTGAGCCACGAGGGAAGTTTAAGAATGCTGGAGTGGGTAGCCAAGAATGTTGGAGAAGATCCCTTCTCCAGTGGATCTTCCTGACCCAGGTATCAAACCGGGGTCTCCTGCACTGCAAGCAGATTCTTTACCAACCGAGATATCAAGAAAGCCCAATGAAGCCGAAGTAGATGCTTTCTCTGGAATTATCTTGCTTTGTCAATGATCCAGTGGATATTGGCAACTTGATTTCTGGCTCCTCTGCCTTTTCTAAATCCAGCTTAAACATTTGAAAGTGCTCAGTTCATGTACTGTTGAAGTCTAGCTTGGAGAATTTTGAAAATTACTTTTCTAGCCTGAGATGAGTGCAATTTCACAGTAGCTTGAATATTGCCTTTCTTTGGGATTAGAATGAAAATACCTTTTCCAGTCCTGTGGCCACTGCTGAGTTTTCCAAATTTTCTGACATACTGAGTACAGCACTTTAATAGCATCATCTTTTAGTTAACAATTCAAAAGTCTATATATGTAAAAATGTCCAAGGTAAAAATGTGTTGACATCTTACTGATTTGTATAGAAAGAATGTGGTCAAAAATCATGTGCAGCATTTAGGGGAAGAAAAATGAAGAACTGTTGATGATATTTTTCTAACAAGTACAAATAGAAAAAGCAAAGTTTATATAATCTCATGGGGAAAAAATCAGCTTATTATGCTCTGCACGACAAATGTATATATACATATGTGTGTGTATCAACTAAATATATCTCCTGTTATTTGAAAAGAGTTTTTTAATTTGATTTTTTTTAATCAAAGCTAATTTACAGTGCTTTGTCATTTCAACTGTACAGCAGTTATTTAGATATATATATATATATATATATATATATATATATATACACACACACACATATTGCTGTTGTTGTTGTTTAGCCACTCAGGCATGTCTTACACTTTACAGTCCTAGCAGGACTGTAGCCTGCTAGGCTTCTCTATCCATGGGATTTTCTAGGAAAGAGTACTGGAGTAGGTTGCTGTCCCCTTCTCCATATATGAATATATATATATATAGATATATATGTATTTATATATACATTATTTTCCAGATTCTTTTTCATTATAAACTGTAAGTTGCTTCAGTTGTGTCCAACTCTGTGTGACCCCATAGATGGCAGCCCACCAGGCTCCACCATCTCTGGGATTCTCCAGGCAAGAATACTGGAGTGGGTTGCCATTTCCTTCTCCAACATTATAAACTTTTAAATTATTAAAACATATTCAGTATAGCTCCCAATGCTATAGTGTAGGTCTTTTTTTGTTTATGTATTTATATATATAATAGTGGGTATATCTTAATCCCAAACTCCTAATTTATCCCTCCACTCTTCCCCTATTTTTTGTGAGTCTGTTTCTGTTTTGTAAATAAGTTCATTTGTATCATATTTTTAGATTCCACATATAAGTAATATGATATTTTTCTTTCTCTGTCTGACTTCACTTATTTCTTTTCTTTAATGGACAGTAAATCATAGTTATTATCACTGAACTTACAATCAGTAAGTCAGTTCAGGTGTTCAGTTGTGTCTAACTCTTTGCCATCCCATGGACTGCACCATGCCAAGCCTCCCTGTCAATCACCAACTCCTGGAGTTTGTTCAAACTCATGTCCATTGAGTCGGTGATGCCATTCAACCATCTAATTCTCTGTCATCCCCTTCTCTTCCCACCTTCACTATTTCCCAGCATCAGGGTCTTTTCAAATGAATCAGTTCTTCCCATCAGGTGGCCAAAGTATTGGAGTTTTCAGCTTCAGCATCACTCCTTCCAATGAATTTTCAGGACTGATTTCCTTTAGGATGGACTAGTTTGATCTCCTTGCTGTCCAAGGAACTCTCAAGAGTCTTCTCCAACACCACAGTTCAAAAGCACCAGTTCTTCAGCGCTCAGATTTCTTTATAGTTGAGCTCTGACATCCATACATGACTACCGGAAAAACCATAGCCTTAACTACACAGACCTTTATTGCAAAGTAAACCTCTGCTTTTTAATATGCTGTCTAGGTTGGTCATAACTTTTCTTCCAAGGAGCAAGTGTCTTTTAATTTCATGGCTGCAGTCAGCATCTGCAGTGATTTTGGAGTCCAAAAATATAAAGTCTGTCACTGTTTCTGGTGTTTCTCCGTCTATTTGCCATAAAATGAAGGGACCAGATGCCATGATCTTACTTTTCTGAATGCTGAGTTTAGTTTTAGTTCTCTGATTCCTAGAATGTCAATGCTCACTCTTGCCATCTCCTGTTTGACCACTTCCAATTTACCTTGATTCATGGACCTACAGCATTGGACCTTGCTCCCATCACCAGTCACATCCACAACTGGATGTTGCTTTTGCTTTGGCTCCATCTCTTCATTATTTCTGGAGTTATTTCTCCACTGATCTCCAGTAGCATACTGGGCACTTACCAGCCTGGGGAGTTCATCTTTCAGTGTCCTTTTTTTTTTTTTTTCCTTTTCATACTGTTCATGGGGTTCTCAAGGGAAGAATACTGAAGTGATTTGCCATTCCCTTCTCCAGTGAACCACGTTTTCTCAGAACTCTCCACCATGACCCGTTCATCTTGTGTGGCCCTATATGGCATGGCTCATAGTTTCATTGAGTTAGACAAGGCTGTGGTCCATGTGTTCAGATTGGGTAGTTTTCTGTGATTGTGGTTTTCAGTCTGTTTGCCCTCTGATGGAGAAGGATAAGATGCTTATGGAAGCTTCCTGATGGGAGAGACTGAGGGGGAAATTGGGTCTTGTTCTGATGGGTAGGGGTTATGTTCTGTAAATCTTTAATTCAATTTTCTGTTAGTGGGTGGGGCTATGTTTCCTCCTTGTTATTTGACCTAAGCCCAAACTATGGTGGAGTTAATGAAGATAATGGTGACCTCCTTCAAAAGGTCCCATGCACACACTGCTACACTCAATGCCCCCAACCCGGCAGCAGGCCATTACTGACCCACACCTGCATAGAAGACTCCTGGACACTCATGGGCAAGTCTGGGTCAGGTCCTCTTGGGTCGCTACTCCTTTCTCCTGGGTTCTGGTGAACACAAGCTTCTGTTTGTACCTTTCAAGAGTCTGTGTCCCCAGTCCTGTGTAAGTTCTGGCAGCTGTATGAGGGGGTTAATGGTGACCTCCTCCAACAGGGCTTATGCCATACCCAGGTCTACTGTACCCAGAGCCCCTGCCCCTGCAGCAGTCCACTGCTGCCCCATTCCTCCTCAGGAGACATTCAAACACAGTTCTGTCTCAGTCTCTGTGGAATCTCTGGGTCCTGGTGTGCACAAGGTATATTTGAGCCCTCAGAGTGTCTCTGGCAGGTATGAGATTTGAGTCTAAATTTGATTTCAGTCCTCCTACCATCTTGTTGGGGCTTCTCCTTTGCCCTTGGACATGGGATATCTCCTCCAAGTCACTCCAGCACCATGCAGCCGCTGCTCCACCACAAGTAAATAATTTTTAAAAATATGGCATATATCTCCTGGCATAGGAAGGGAATAAAGATGTCTGATAAATATAAACAAGTTCTACCTTTAAAATACTACTTATTCATGAACACATTAAAAAGCTAACAGTTAACAAAAATTCTTCTCATGGCAAAGTTGTCCTCATTTAGGATAATGTGTTTATAAGTTGCCTGTGCTAGATGATGAGATCTTGAATGTATAGATTTAGAGAAGATAAACAAGCCAAAAAACAGAATTAAACTGCTGAGCTTCTGAAAAAAAAAGGAAAAAGAAAGAAAAGAAAGAAAAAGACATAGGGACAGAGAACTCAAGAGAGGGAGATATAAGTGTAGACTAAGATTGTTAACTGCCAAATCAGTAAACAAAGGATGCTAGAACATAAAGCCGTTAGTCACTCAGCTGCTCCCAGTGGTGTAAACTGAGATAACAGGGTGTGAAAACAGAGGATATACACCCCAGATAGCTGAGATGCATATCAAAAGAACTATTTTGATGAGACCAAACTCTTGCAATGCCCCATACATAGAAAAGTGTTAAATTCCTTAACTGAAGATATCTGTGTGTCTGTGTGTGTGTGCTAAGTCACTTCAGTCTTGTCTGACTCTCTGTGATGCTATGGACTATGGACTGTAGCTCACCAGGCTCCTCTGTCCATGGGATTGACCAGGCAAGAATAAATGCAGTGGGTTGCCTTGTCCTCTTCCATTGGATATTCCTGATGCAGGGATCGAACTCATGTCTCATGTTTCCTGCACTAGCATATGGGTTCTTTACCACTAGCACCACCTGGGAAGATCCAAGATATCTAATTTTCTTTAATTAGCTGTAATCTTTTGATGTTTCAACCACCTGGTTTTTGTTGCAAAACCCCCTATACATCTTTTCTCTGCTCTGTGGAGCAATCCCTCAGAGTTACCTGATAGGCTATGTCCTGGGTTTGAGTCCTCAGGCTTTCTGCAGAACAAAACACAGTTGTCAATTTTTAGATGGTGCTTTTTTTTTTTTCCCCCCCCAGTGGACATAACAGAGAACACCTGTGAGGGAGTAATACATTCTTCATGTCCTGCAAGCACCTAAGTACTTGCTGAAATTTGGGAGAGAGGTCTGTGTCCTGTATCATCAGATCCCACTGAAAGCAGAGCCTGAAAGATGGCCTTCGACACAATATTTGGGAAGTGATTCCTGGAAGTATAATTAAAGAGGAGAATGAGACAAGAAAGGGAAAACCTGATAAGGGAGCATTATAAGCTATGGCAAATGACACTTACTCCCTCTGGGGGCCTCCTGCGGAGCCCATGCATACTTTGCATTTTTTCACCAAAGACCATGAAGCTAAGTAAATGACCCAGCAAGTTCTGTTTCCCTTGGTGGGCACCCATCTCCTGCACTCTGGGTTCTGCTGATGAGCTGGGTAGATCGTCCTGGTTGTGAGGAGAGCCACTAGAAAGTAAAACAGACACCTTGTGACACAAGTGGGAGGCTGCAACATGCCTGGAACAGCCCAAGACAGCTGTGCTGAGACGTGGTGGATCCAGGAGGTGGGGGATACGGCACTCACTTGCTATGTGTTATATCTCCACATTTACTTTTATGCTAATTTGCATAGGCTTTTACTCATTGCAAATATAAAGGTTGTGATAGGAGCACCACCTAATTCAAACAATGATCCTCTATATTTATTTATAGCTTTCAATCAACACATTTCAGAGATTATTTTCTATTTTTATGCTATTTAAGTATCTAATCAGACAATCCTCTCTACCTTTAAAGAAAATATGCTTATCTCTTCACTTCAAGAATAAATTGCCTTGATATTTTACTTTTAAAGAATGATCAAAGACAAACTCCACAAATAGAATTTGTTTAGTATGGAAAACATTCTGCTGTTCTTAAAACATTAACAAAATATTCAGAAGTTAATAGTCTGAATTAATGAGATTACAATTATATCCAGAACACTTCTTATCTCTGAAGAATGTTGTCAGGTAGAAACTTTTTGGTGATTCTTATTTTAATAATCACTGTTTCAGTTAGTATATCAAATGATATGTAAAGCCACTTTAAAATATTTGAAATTTTTATATATGTTAATGTCTTTTATTCTATTGAAATATTAATGCTTATAAAGTATTTATGCAATTTAATATTTTAAAAAGGAGCACACATACAAACAAGTGGGTTTACTTTGCTTTCTAACTTGGTGAAATCTGACAATAATGAAAGTCATATATTGGGTGAGCTATTTAGATTTTTTTCTAGAATCCCTGATTGTCTTTTGACAATTTATTTCATACTGTCACCAGTATGTATTTCCAAACTGAATTATGAGTTTTTTCTGTGACACACAAATTATGGGAGTTTCCCCATTTGGTCTGCATTTCAGTCTTAACCGTCTCACTGTAGATCAGGGTAACTTGACATTTCTGCTTTGGAAAAATCAACATTGATTTAAATAATGTCAGAGTCCAAATAAATTGAAAAAGATTAACCTTTACTTTGATGGTATGGAGATGCTTGTTCCAAAATGTTTTCCTTTGTTTTCTAGATTGAACTAATTCTTACAATATATGCTTAGACTAGATAGACTAATAACTTTTTTGTTAATCAAATACCTGTATGAAACAAGTGTAACATTTCATTATGTTTATAGTACAGTTTTCATTACTGTAAAATCCTAAATCAATTTGAAATTATAGTTTGCAAAGATTTTACAGGATAAATAAAAAAGATAAAAAATTTTAAAAGTCTGTAGAAAATTCCGGAAAGGTGATTATACCTCCACTATCTGGAAAAAAAAAAAGATATAATGAAAAGACAATAGGTGTGATAAAAAGAAGTGTCTGAGGAGAGAACCTAAGAAAACTACTAGAAAAGCATATAGAAAAAAATGAGCAGTAAAGAGCTAATATTATAATGTGTCCACAATAAAATTTATTTTGCCAATAAAAACAAATAATAGAAATGCAAGTAGCTATGTTTTTATTCAATTTCATTTGGTTTTTCAATGTCCAATAATTTATATATACAATTGGCCCTTGAACAATATGAGGGTTAATCCAAGTATAATTTGGACCATATAGTACTCTAATATTTACTACTGAAAATATCCATATGTGAAACCACACAGTTCAAACCACTTTGTTCAAGGGTCAGCTATTAAAAACAGTAAGCACTGTCTCCTAACACTCCATCACTTTAGAAGAGTATATGAATCTTTGCCCAAACTAGGGGGCGTGTATGGCATGGACTGACTAAATATTGACTATATGACATATACAAAATGAACTTTGGGGAACTCTGGTTAATCTCTTAAATATAAAGCTAACAAGGTATATGTGGAAATGACAATTATCCAACCTAGAGTAAATAGAGTACTAGTATGTAAGAGAGATCTAAATATTCACCACCCCATCTCTCTTGGAGCAGTTAAATCCGAGATGATTGCCATCACCTTTAGAGTATTAATTTGGTGTGGACTGACACATGTAGCCTATTGAAAATCAGAGACATTACTTTGCCAACAAAGGTCTGTCTAGTCAAAGCTATGGTTTTTCCAGGAGTCATGTATGGATGTGAGAGGTGGACTATAAAGAAAGCTGAGCACTGAAGAACTGATGCTTTTGAACTGTGGTGTTAGAGAAGATTCTTGAGAGTCCCTTGGACAGCAAGGAGATCAAATCAGTCAACCCTAAAGGAAATCAGTCCTGAATATTCATTGGAACGACTGATGCTGAAGCTGAAACTCCAATACTTTGGCCACCTGATGCAAAGAACTGACTCATTGGAAAAGACCCTGATGCTGGAAAAGATTGGAGGCTGGAGGAGAAGGGGGCAACAGAGAATGAGATGGTTGGATGGCAACACCAACTTGATGGAAGTGAGTTTGAGCAAGCTCTGGGAGTTGGTGATGGACAGGAAGGCCTGGCATGCTGCAGTCCATGAGGTCACAAAGAGTCAAACACGACTGAGTGACTGAACTGAACTGACACATGTAGCATGACATAAAATATACTTTAAATGACCTCCAAAGGACTTGAAAACAAGGACCGGTAACAGTTCCATGAGCCTGTGGTTTATAGAAGCAATACACATGTACAGAAAGAGAAAATAAGCAGTAACTTTGGCTATGATCCTTTAAAACTTGACAAATGTCGATGCTTTACACTGTGGTTGCTGAGTGACAGCTGAGCTAATCCTCACAGGTGGCAATTCAGTTGAACTTCACATAGGATTTGGTAGCAACAGGTCTTTGTTTAATTAATACTGGCTAATCTTTTTAAGCCTTGGGTGAATCTTCTTTTAGAGCTTCTCAGATGGTCCAATGGTAAAGAATCTGCATGCAAATGCAGGAGACCAGTGTTTGATCCCTGGGTCAGAAAGATTCCCTGGAGAAGGAAACGGTAACCCACTCCAGTATTCTTGCCAAGAGAATCCCATGGACAGAGGAGACTGTAAGGCTGTAGTCCATGAGGCTGCAAAGAGACGTGACTGAATGACTGAGTGCAAATCTTATTTTAGGCACAATTGTGATGGGTTTTCCAGTAGTCATATATGGATGTGACTAAAAGAAAGTCTTTTAGTTGGACTAAAAGAAAGCTTAGCACAGAAGAATTGATGCTTTTGAACTGTAGTATTGGAGAAGACTCTTGAGAATATCTTGGATGGCAAGGAGACCCAACCTGTCAACCCTAAAGGAAATCAGTCCTGAATATTCATTGGAAAGACTGATACTAAAGCTTAAGCTCCAATACTTTGGCCACCTGATGCAAAGAACTAACTCCTTAGAAAAGACCCTGTTGCTGGGAAAGACTGAAGGCAGGAGAAGGGATTGACAGAGGATGAGATTGTTGGATGGCATCACTGACTTGATGGACATGAGTTTGAACAAGCTCTGGGAGTTGGTGATGGTAGGAAAGCCTGGCATGCTGCAGTCCATGGGGTCACAAAGAGCCGCAAACGACTGAGCAAATGAACTGAACTGAACTGTGATGTGAAGGAAGATGGTGTGGAGCACAAAGAAGGGTGCTGAAGTCTACAGGAGTTGCTGGAGTGCAAGGCCTTTGTAGAAGACACAGATTATGGAGAGTTTTGAAAGGAAGGAGAATTTTAATGTCAGTACCAAACTGTCATTCATTTCAGAAGGAGAAATTCAATTTGCAATGTCTCAGGAGTTTCAGAAGGTGATGTGTGGAAATTGAGACTCACATAAAAATTTCAAATAGATGAGAGGGAGACTAAAAATGAATGCTAAAAGCCCATGATAGATTATTTAAGTATCATAGAGGACATTATTTACCTATTAATAAAATTGTCAGTGCTGAAATGGTCAAATTCATGGAAGAAGAAAATGATTCTTTAACTGTGTAGAAAAATTTATTTATACAAGAATGTAGTTATTAAGAATATGTGCACATGAGATTTCATTTTAAATAGAATCAATGGAACGAAGTTTATTTTCCTCTCACAGGTATTCTCAAGGAGAGTGTTGGCCCACTGCATGGCACAAGCACAAGAACTCGGGAAGTACTATCTAAAGATTAAAAGTGCAGAAGCAAGGGGCTGTTGGAAGACAGGCAAAGGTTGGGAACTGAAAAAAATACATATATTAGATTTTGCTTGATTTTAAGAGACTTGGGAGAATTCAAGTAGATATATGGAAAAAATGAAGGCACTTCTAATGAAGATCATATCTTTTCTACTTTGAAAATATTATTTGCTCAGTTACAAATGTGTATGTATGTGTCAGTCATTTGGTCGTGTCCAACTCTTTGAGACTCCATGGAGCCCACCAGAATGCTCTGTTCATGGAATTCTCCAGGCAAGAATACTGAAGTGGGTTGCCATTCCCTTCTCTAGGGGAAAATTATGTCTCAACTTAAGAATATTTTTGATTATGTATTTTGTATGAAATACTACTTTTCTTTCTGAATGATGTTTCTTTTGCATTGTTAGGTCATTAAATTGCCAAAACTAATAATTACATAACCAGTGTTTTGGCCACAATAAGGCCAAAAGATGCTATCACTGATAATAACAATAACTATCTTTTGCTTAGTGCTTATTCTGTCTACAGACCTGCTTTTAATTTTTTTCTTTATATCATTTAATTCATAGGGAAAATGCACAAAACACTTTCTTGTTATTGTTGTTTAGTCTCTCAGTCATGTCTGGCTCAATTGCAACCCCATGAACTGTAGCCCTCTAAGTTCTTCTGTCCATGGGACTTCCCAAACATTTTCTATTGCTTTAAAATGCTCAAGAAGCACCTCCTGGTTCAAGAGTATAGCCTATGTCAGAAACCAAGACCATGCTCTGATTTCTACATTACACTGCTCTGAGTTTGGACATATTATCAAATACTCTTTTAATGTCACTCAATGTGATTAAAATAAAATTTTAATATATTTATAATTAATGTAGGTAGCACATGCAATGCATTGTCTTGGAGTAGGGGGTTAACAACTGGGACAAATTTGGCACACTCCCTGATTTATATGATCTGTCTGTGAGCTAAACATGGTGTGCATATTTTGGAGTGTTTTAAGGAAAAAACAAGAGGTAACACGTGAAAAGTTTATGAAATTCAAACTAAGTCAAGTTTTGTTGGAATAGCCACATCTACACATCCATTTGTTTACATATTGTGTATGGCTGCCTTAACATTATGTGATGGTCTGTTTCATGTGCTAAATTCATTAGACTATAGTATTCATCTGTTTAATCCAACATTAATCTAAGTATTTTGAAGACGTGGTCCACATTTACAGCCAACTGACATCAAGTAAAGGGGACGAACCTCAACAATGAAGGTGAGGCTCACCCTATCGGTGGAGGCCTTTAGAGCAATACTGAGGTTTTCTGGAAAATAAGAAGACTGTAATACCAATTCTCTCCCAACCTTCCAGTCTGCCAGTCTGCCCTAAAATTTTTTTTTTTAATTTTTTATTTTTTTTAAATTTTAAAATCTTTAATTCTTACATGCGTTCCCAAACATGAACCCCCCTCCCACCTCCCTCCCCACAACATCTCTTTGGGTCATCCCCATGCACCAGCCCCAAGCAAGCTGCACCCTATGTCAGACATGGACTGGCAATTCAATTCTTACATGACAGTATACATGTTATAATTCCCATTCTCCCAAATCATCCCACCCTCTCCCTCTCCCTCTGAGTCCAAAAGTCTGGTATACACATCTGTGTCTTTTTTCCTGTCTTGCATACAGGGTCGTCATTGCCATCTTCCTAAATTCCATATATATGTGTTAGTATACTGTATTGGTGTTTTTCTTTCTGGCTTACTTCACTCTGTATAATTGGCTCCAGTTTCACCCATCTCATCAGAACTGATTCAAATGAATTCTTTTTAATGGCTGAGTAATACTCCATTGTGTATATGTACCACAGCTTTCTTATCCATTCATCTGCTAAAATTTTTAAGTTAAAGACTAAAGCGAAAAAATAAATAATTAAAATTATTAAAAATTTACATCTGCAGTTATTATTGATCACATGCTTATTATTTTCTGTGTACAATGCCTACTTTTTATGCTCTATTTCACATAACTCTGTTGGATATATATAAAAAAAAATTGTTCTGAGGACAACATTGAACCAGCAGGGATACTGTGTAGCCAGAGTTAGAGAAGTATCCAGGTTAGAGGGTGGATTTGATTCAATAAAAGACACTTAACTATTCACCAGAAAAATGAGAGAGGAAGATGGCAATGGGAGTATAGTACCTATGCTGCATTTGCATCACTTATTGTACAATTTCTGTAATTACATCTCAATTAGACTCTGTGAAAGGTCATAATGTTCCCTAAGTATTGTGATACAATAAAACACACTGAATACAAAACTTTTGAACACTAGCCATTGAAGAATCTCTTTCTATATTCTAAGCATTCTTAGTTTTCACATTTGTTTTGGATGTGATCAGATTCTTTTTCTAATTTGAGAAAAATTGCTTTGCAATGTTATGCTGTTTCTGCTGTGCCACATTGTGAATCAGCCATAATACATATATCCTCACCTCTTTTGTTTTCCTCCACCCTGCCCCACACCCTTCTCCCTCATTCCACCCATCTAGGTCACCACAGAATTGAGCTCCTGTGTTATATAGCAGCTTTCCACTAGTTATCTATAAATCACACCAACCAATTACTTTCACACATAGTAGTGTATATATGTCAAAGCTATTTTCTCCATCTGTCCTATTCTCTCCTCCTATGGTGCCACAAGTCCATTCTTTATATCTGCATCTCCCTTCTTTCCCTTCAAATAGGTTCATCAATACCATTTTCCTAGATTATATATATATATGTATATACACACACATTAATATGCAATATTTGTTTTTCTCTTTATAACTTACTTCACTCTGTGTAACAGCCTCTAGGTTCATCTACCTCACTAGAACTGACTCAAACTCATTTTTTTTCATGAGAAATATTCCATTGTATATATGCACCATGTTTTCTTAACTGATTCATCTGTTGATGGATATCTAGCCTGCTTGCATGTCCTGGCTGCTGTAAACAGTGGTGCAGTGAACACTGGAGTACATGTGTCGTTTTGAGTTATGGTTTTCTCAGGGTATATTTCCTGTAGTGGGATTTCTGGGTCATATAGCAGTTTTATTTTTAGTTTTTCAAGGAACCTCCATACTATTCTCCACGGTGAATATACTATTTTCCATTCCCACCAACAGTGTAAAAGGTTTCCCTTTTTTCCACACCCTCTCCAGCATTTATTGTTTGTAGATTTTTTGATGGTGGCTATTCTGGTTAGTATGAGGTGATAACTCACTGTAGTTTTGATTTTCATTTCTCTAATAATTAGTGATAAGGAGCATCATTTCATGTCTCTTGACCATTCATATGTCATCTTTAGAGAGATGTTTATTAAGATCTTCCACCCTTTTATTGATCAGATTGTTTGCTTTATTATTATTATTTTTATTATTATTATCTTGAGTTCCATAAGCTGTTTATATATTTTGGAGATTAATTCCTTGTCTATTGCTTCCTTTGAAAATATTTTCTCCCATTCTGAACGTTGTCTTTCATCTTGTTTATGGTTTCCTTGGCTGTGCAAAAGATTTAAAGTTGAATTAGGTCCCAAAGAAAGTGAAAGTGAAAGTGGCTCAGCCGTTTCCAACTCTTTGCTACCACATGGACTATACAGTCCGTGGCATTCTCCAGGCCAAAATAGCAAGAGTGGAAGATCCAGGGGATCTTCCCACCCCAGGGATTGAACCCAGGTCTCCCACATTGCAGATAGGTCCCAATTGTTTATTTTTGCTTTTATTTTTATTATTTTAGAAGATGGGCCAAAAAAGATCTTGCTGTAATTTATATCAAAGAATGTTCTTCCTTTTATTTTTTCTCTCTAAGAGTTTTATACTGTCTAGCCATACATTTAGGTTTTTAATCCATTTTGAGTTTATTTTTGTTTATGGTGTTAGGTAGTTCTAATTTCATTCTTTTACATGTACCTGTCCAGATTTCAAATACCACTTATTGGAGATGTTGACTTTTTTCCATTGTATATTCTTGTCTCCTTAATCATAGATTAGGTGCCCATAGGTTCATGGGTTTATCTCTGAGCTTTCTATCTGGTACCATTTTCCTATGTTTCTATTTTTGTACCAGTACCATACTCTTTTGATTACTGTAACTTTGTAGTATAGTTTGAAGTTGGGGGCTCCTCATTCTTCCTGATTTGTTCTTCTATCTCAAGATTATGTTGGCTATTCAGGGTCTTTTGAGTTTCCATTCAAACTGTAAAAGTTTTTGTTCCAATTCTGTGAAGAATGTCATTGGTAATTTGATATTAATTGTGCTTAATCTGTAGATTGCTTTACTATATCATTTGAATATTCACAATACTGACACAAAACACTATGGAAATTTGTGAGGAGCAGGCTAGTTGTTTTTTGTTGTTGTTGTTAATTGGCAAATTTATTTTTGCATATTTTTTATATTTTCTAGATTCTATTTCTATAGGGATGCAGTGAATCACAAAATTCGCCTTAAAGTTCGATTTCCTGTTATCTAAAACATATATTTCAGCAATACATGAACTGTAAGCTTCCAGATGTTCAAGCTGATTTTAGAAAAGGCAGAGGAACCAGAGATAAAAATGCCAACATCCACTGAATCATTGAAAAAGCAGCAGAGTTCCAGAAAAACATCTCTCTCTGCTTTATTGACTATGCCAAAGCCTTTGACTGTGTGTATAACAATAAACTGTGGAAAATTCTGAAAGAGATGGGAATACCAGACCACCTGAGCTGCCTCTTGAGAAATATGTATGCAGGTCAGGAAGCAACAGTTAAAACTGTACATGGAACAACAGACTGGTTCCAAATAGGGAAAGGAGTATGTCAAGGCTGTATATTGTCACCCTGCTTATTTAACTTATATGCAATGTACATCATGAGAAACACTGGGCTGGATGAAACATAAGCTGGAATCAGGATTGCCAGGAGAAATATCAATAGCCTCAGATTTGCAGATGACACCACCCTTATAGCAGAAAGTGAAAAAGAACTAAAGAGTCTCTTGAAGAAAGTGAAAGAGGAGAGTGAAAAAATTGGCTTAAAGCTCAACATTCAGAAAACTAAGATCATGGCATCTGGTCCCATCACTTCATGGGAAATAGATGGGGAAACAGTGGAAACAGTGTCAGACTTTATTTTTGGGGGCTCCAAAATCACTGCAGATAGTGATTGCAGCCATGAAATTAAAAGACGCTTACTCCTTGGAAGAAAAGTTATGACCAACCTAGATAGCATATTCAAAAGCAGAGACATTACTTTGCCAACTAAGGTCCATCTAGTCAAGGCTATGGTTTTTCCAATGATCATATATGGATATGAGAGTTGGACTGTGAAGAAAGCTGAGCATCGAAGAATTGATGCTTTTGAACTGTGGTGTTGGAGAAGACTCTTGAGAGTCCCTTGGACTGCAAGGAGATCCAACCAGTCCATCTCAAAGGAGATCAGTCCTGGGTGTTCATTGGAAGGACTGATGTTGAAGCTGAAACTCCAATACTTTGTCCACCTGATGGAAAGAGCTAACTCATTTGAAAAGACCCTGATGCTGGGAGGGATTGGGGGCAGGAGGAGAAGGGGATGACAGAGGATGAGATGGTTGGATGGCATCACCAACTCAATGGGCATGAGTCTTAGCAAGCTCCAGGTGTTGGTGATGGACAGGGAGGCCTGGCATGCTGTGGTTCATGGGGTTGCAAAGAGTCAGACACGACTGAGCAACTGAACAGAACAGAAAGCATATATGAATATAGCACAACAGTCTATGGCAAAGACTTGCTTCAATAGTTCTATGCTTTGTAGATTGTATCAATCACTATTCTTTGTTATGTTTGTTTTCAGATAAAAATTCCAAATCCTTAATTTTTATAGTTTTCCTTAATTATTTTACATTACACATATTCTAATAGGACCCTTCTCTCTATCAGGAGTAGAGATTATAGGTTGAGTAATTGAAAATATACATTTAAAGAATCATTTAGAGGTAATGAGTTAGACTTAGATATTTTATTTTAATTAAAAACAATTGCACTTATCTTTATCAATATTTGCATTTAGTTTGGTTTACTTAAAATAGACATTCTACTTAAATAGATTTTTAAAACAATCTGAGTAAAGCATCTTTATAGATTTTTCCTTTTCCCTAGTCTTTAAAATCATCTCCTTCACCTAATTCAATATTTTAAAACACACTTCTTTTTATCAGTTTTTCAAACATTTTCACGTGGTCTTCATATAAATAACGACTTTTTGTACACACGTTTAATTTATTTACATAATATTTGTTTGGATTACACAATAAATCAATGCATAAAATAATCAATTAATAAAATTAGCCTAAAAGATTTTTGAAGAAGATAGTGATAATTGGCAAGCATCCCACCTGCAAGGTAGCTGCATGAAAGAGAACTGAACTGAGCCATGTTTCCAAGGGAACGGGGAAGATGTATTAATCTGGTTGGTTACCTAGACAAGATTAGGTGAGTTCTTGGTCAGACAGTCTATGGTATTAGATGGGACCTGTGTGGAGGTGACTCAGAATTGCCCACATTTCAGATGCTTGGGTTGTTATAATTGTCTTCAAAGTATACCTCTGCTTCTCCCTTGCTGCTGTTTCACCCTGGAACCGTTGCTCTGCTCAGGCCCTCCAAGAGTTTCCATCTCAGAGAAAAAGCTGAGGTCTCACACCAGCCCCTGACTTTTGGCATGACCTGGTATCTTTCTACCTTGGTCTTCACACATGCAGACACACTCCTGCCTCGTGGCCTTCACACTGACTCTGCTCTGCCAGCTGTTCCTTCTCATGTACCCAAGCGGATCACCCCTTCATTTCTTTCAGATTTGTAGTCAAATGACTGAACTTGTCAAGGAAAACTCTCCTGGGTCCTCAACCTAAATTACATCTTTTTTTTCCACCCCCAAATTATTCCTAGCTCCTCCCTATTTGATTTACTTTTCAACACTTATTTGGATCTGACATACTCCATGCTTTACTGAAGTTTCTGTACAGTGTCTGTCTTTTTTTTTTTTTTAATTAATTTTTTATTTTTTTTAAATTTTAAAATCTTTAATTCTTACATGCTTTCCCAAACATGAACCCCCCTCCCACCTCCCTCCCCACAACATCTCTCTGGGTCATCCCCATGCACCAGCCCCAAGCAAGCTGCACCCTACGTCAGACATGGACTGGCGATTCAATTCTTACATGACAGTATACATGTTAGAATTCCCATTCTCCCAAATCATCCCACCCTCTCCCTCTCCCTCTGAGTCCAAAAGTCCGGTATACACATCTGTGTCTTTTTTCCTGTCTTGCATACAGAGTCGTCATTGCCATCTTCCTAAATTCCATATATATGTGTTAGTATACTGTATTGGTGTTTTTCTTTCTGGCTTACTTCACTCTGTATAATTGGCTCCAGTTTCACCCATCTCATCAGAACTGATTCAAATGAATTCTTTTTAACGGCTGAGTAATACTCCATTGTGTATATGTACCACAGCTTTCTTATCCATTCATCTGCTGATGGACATCTAGGTTGTTTCCATGTCCTAGCTATTATAAACAGTGCTGCGATGAACATTGGGGTACATGTGTCTCTTTCAATTCTGGTTTCCTCAGTGTGTATGCCCAGAAGTGGGATTGCTGGGTCATAAGGTAGTTCTATTTGCAATTTTTTAAGGAATCTCCACACTGTTCTCCATAGTGGCTGTACTAGTTTGCATTCCCACCAACAGTGTAGGAGGGTTCCCTTTTCTCCACACCCTCTCCAGCATTTATTGCTTGCAGATTTTTGGATCGCAGCCATTCTGACTGGTGTGAAGTGGTACCTCATTGTGGTTTTGATTTGCATTTCTCTAATAATGAGTGATGTTGAGCATCTTTTCATGTGTTTGTTAGCCATCCGTATGTCTTCTTTGGAGAAATGTCTATTTAGTTCTTTGGCCCATTTTTTGATTGGGTCATTTATTTTTCTGGAATTGAGCTGCAGAAGTTGCTTGTATATTTTTGAGATTAGTTGTTTGTCAGTTGTTTCATTTGCTATTATTTTCTCCCATTCAGAAGGCTGTCTTTTCACCTTGCTTAGAGTTTCCTTTGTTGTACAGAAGCTTTTAATTTTAATTAGATCCCATTTGTTTATTTTTGCTTTTATTTCCAGAATTCTGGGAGGTGGATCATAGAGGATCCGGCTGTGATTTATGTCTGAGAGTGTTTTGCCTATGTTCTCCTCTAGGAGTTTTATAGTTTCTGATCTTACATTTAGATCTTTAATCCATTTTGAGTTTATTTTTGTGTACGGTGATAGAAAGTGATCTAGTTTCATTCTTTTACAAGTGGTTGACCAGTTTTCCCAGCACCACTTGTTAAAGAGATTGTCTTTACTCCATTGTATATTCTTGCCTCCTTTGTCAAAGATAAGGTGTCCATATGTGTGTGGATTTATCTCTGGGCTTTCTATTTTGTTCCATTGATCTATATGTCTGTCTTTGTGCCAGTACCATACTGTCTTGATGACTGTGGCTTTGTAGTAGAGCCTGAAGTCAGGCAAGTTGATTCCTCCAGTTCCATTCTTCTTTCTCAAGATTGCTTTGGCTATTCGAGGTTTTTTGTATTTCCATACAAATCTTGAAATTATTTGTTCTAGTTCTGTGAAAAATGTGGCTGGTAGCTTATAAGAGACTACTATCAGCAGTTGTATGCCAATAAAATGGACAACGTGGAAGAAATGGACAAATTCTTAGAAAAGTACGATTTTCCAAAACTGAACCAGGAAGAAATAGAAAATCTTAACAGACCCATCGCAAGCACGGAAATTGAAACTGTAATCAGAAATCTTCCAGCAAACAAAAGCCCAGGTCCAGACGGCTTCACAGCTGAATTCTACCAAAAATTTCGAGAAGAGCTAACACCTATCCTCCTCAAACTCTTCCAGAAAATTGCAGAGGAAGGTAAACTTCAAACTCATTCTATGAGGCCACCATCACCCTAATACCAAAACCTGACAAAGATGTCACAAAAAAGGAAAACTACAGGCCAATATCACTGATGAACATAGATGCAAAAATCCTCAACAAAATTCTAGCAATCAGAATCCAACAACACATTAAAAAGATCATACACCATGACCAAGTGGGCTTTATCCCAGGGATGCAAGGATTCTTCAATATCCGCAAATCAATCAATGTAATTCACCACATTAACAAATTGAAAAATAAAAACCATATGATTATCTCAATAGATGCAGAGAAGGCCTTTGACAAAATTCAACATCCATTTATGATAAAAACTCTCCAGAAAGCAGGAATAGAAGGAACATACCTCAACATAATAAAAGCTATCTATGACAAACCCACAGCAAACATTATCCTCAATGGTGAAAAATTGAAAGCATTTCCCCTAAAGTCAGGAACAAGACAAGGGTGTCCACTTTCACCGCTACTATTCAACATAGTTCTGGAAGTTTTGGCCACAGCAATCAGAGCAGAAAAAGAAATAAAAGGAATCCAAATTGGAAAAGAAGAAGTAAAACTCTCACTGTTTGCAGATGACATGATCCTCTACATGGAAAACCCTAAAGACTCCACCAGAAAATTACTAGAGCTAATCAATGAATATAGTAAAGTTGCAGGATATAAAATCAACACACAGAAATCCCTTGCATTCCTATACACGAATAATGAGAAAGTAGAAAAAGAAATTAAGGAAACAATTCCATTCACCATTGCAACGAAAAGAATAAAATACTTAGGAATATATCTACCTAAAGAAACTAAAGACCTATATATAGAAAACTATAAAACACTGATGAAAGAAATCAAAGAGGACACTAATAGATGTAGAAATATACCATGTTCATGGATCAGAAGAATCAACATAGTGAAAATGAGTATACTACCCAAAGCAATTTACAAATTCAATGCAATCCCTATCAAGCTACCAGTGTCTGTCTTTTGTACATTGTACAGATGTAAATCACTAATTTTTCAGTTTTGATTTCTTTCATATAATAGCTCTAAACCAATTAACTTTTATAATTTTATTTAACTGAATTTATACATATGTGTGTATTTTGTTAACTACTTTTCTCTAATCCTACAATAATGACTGGGATTTAGGAGATATACAACAATATTTGAGAAGTGAATGAACAAATGGATTTAATGTGCTATTTATTAATCATAGCTATAATTTGCATGAAACATACAGATTAATTTGCAATGAAAAACACATATAATGAAAACTCATTCTTTCAGATAGATTCTTGGAAGCCAGGACAAAAGATATTATTTGTTACAAATTTCTGTCCTCCAACCAGGCATTTCCTTCTGTGAATCTCTGCTTTCTCAAAGATTGCCTTTGTTTCATCCCTACTAAAAGGAAACATTGTACCCCATGTGGTGTGATAAATGATTGGCACTGGCGATAGGCACAGTCCCAGTTCTGCAGCTGATATGTTGAATGTGACTCAGGAAGACTCTTGCCCACTCCAATACTCTCAGTCCTTCACTTCTGAAATGACCAAACAAGATAAGTTAAATGATCCTTTTTAGGACAACCTTTGATTTTTTTTACTGTGACTTGCAGCAAGATGGTGGTATTGGTGGCTAAGCAGATAAACGATGCTATATGAATTACATTTTAAAAAGATTACAATGGCTTCTATGAAAAGATTAGCCTATAAGGAAACTAGAGTGGTGGAAGACAACTGTGTCTAGGAAGTTACTGATATTGTCCAAGTGACAGGTGATGTAGTTAAAATTCAACAGATGGAGCTGGGTCTGAGGCAACATGCTCAATCTCAAGGAATATTTTGACACAGGGCTGACAAAACTTGCCAATATATTGAATATGAAGGAAAGAAAAGTTTCTGTTCTCAGCAGCTGCCTTTTACTGACAGGATAACAACAGGAATAGTGATAATGCTCATAATTACACATACAGATCGCTGGAACATAAGTTATGACTGGTGAAAACATGCTATTAATTTCAGTTGCTAGCAGGATGACATGCAATGAAAGATGAAGAAAGGCACTGTGGAAGAGAGATCGCCTGACATGGATTTTCAGGATACAAATATACATATTATGAAGTTGCTTGTGAGTAGATGGAGAGGAATAGGAAGGGTAGCACTCTAAATATAAATAAAATCACTAGTAGAATTTTGCACTCAAGAGCTTAAGTTCCTGTTTTATTTTCACAATGTCATAACAAAAACTGTAGTCTTAGGGTTGGAGTGAGGGTTAAATGACAGAGGTTTGTTTCTCATCACTTTGGAGGCTAGAAGCCCAAGGTCCAGGAACCAGCAAGGTAGGTGTCATTCTAAGGCTTCTTCTCTTAACTGGTAGTAGCTATCTTTTCACTATGTGCACATGGCCTGCTTTTTCATCATGCATGGAAAGAGAGAGCAAGGTCTGGTGTCTCTTCCTTTTCTATAAAGAAACCAGTTCTTTTGGGTCAGGTCTCTATCCTAATGACTTCATTTAGCCTTAATCAGCTATTCAAAGACCCTATCTTTTGCATATTCACATGGAAGTTAGGGCTGACTTCAATACATTAATTTGGACAAAGGACACAGTTCGTTTAACAGCTGTACCCATCACACTTTGTGGGATACACAGTATTCTGTAGGGTTTGAGCTTTCCTAGCTACATCGCATTCATTACATTTTATAAGATGGTTCTTAGGGGCCCAGGCCGCCCCTCTGCACAACTCTAGTAAATACCATTCATATTATGTTCCTAGGACAATGATGCCACTGGGACAGTAGTGTTGGCAGGTTGTAGGAAATTGGTAGTGGCCTTTGTGGAGGATGTAGGGCAACACTACAACTGAAATACTACTGACAATAACTAGGGTACTTATGACAGGTTTTGGAAATATTTCATTGACCTACTCAGCTCATCTTAATAAAAGGAAATATATCCATGTGACCTAGGGCTGCTTTTTACACAGGATGTTATAAGTTATAAATCACGGAGATTTCATAGTAGGGCATTTAAAAAAAATGTTTTCTTCTGGTCTTTGTTCCATACCTCTATGTGTCAGGAGATAAAAATCTCAAGGTCCTGATATTTTGACTATTTCTCACAATGAAGTCCTATAAGACTGCCCAATCTATTCTGCCAACCTCTTCATCTCATCCGTAAGCCATCAACCTTGGAGTAATTTTTTCCAAGTAAAAATAATAAGCTTACACACTTTGTTGTATTTCAGAAGTCCCTTTTCTTTCTCCTACGTGGCTAGATGTCTTTTACATAAACTTGTGCTAAATTCCACTATGGCTGTCATTCTGCCAACATACTCATGTTATCTTGTATGTATTCCCTCAAATAAACAAGAATGGAAAATCAGAGTACAATAAGACAAAATGGACAACACAGAAAGCCCAACTAGCACATCAAAAGGCCAGGAAGCTCAGCAATAATGTGTTGGTTTTTCTTGACCTTTGTTATAGGCATCTAGAACTGGCCACATAAACCAACGTTCCCTAATGGCAACATCAAGCAGACATATAATATAGCTAGTGGAAAAGAGAGAGGCCCAATCATTCTACAGCACTGTCTATAACATAACCCACAGCACAGACTAAATGACAACGATAACAGGAACAATAAAAACAACAAAAATTACTTGCAGTTGTTGCAAAAATTCTGCTCCAGTTCTTTTTCTTTGCAGGCTAAAATCTACTTTTTAAGCCTAATCTTTTAAAATCCCATTTTTTCCCCTCTTTTTATCTTTTGTTTCCTCCTTTTTCATTTTTTTAATTAACAATTTAAAAAAATATATTATATATATATATATATATATATATATTCTTTTTCAGATTCTTTCCCTTTAAAGGTTATTATAATGTTGAATATAGCTCCCTGCTCTATAGAGCAGTGTACCCCAGGTCACAGACCAGTGCTGGTCTGTGGTCTGTTAGGAACAGGGCTGCCTAACAGGAGGTGAGTAGCAGGCACTCAAGAGAAGCTTCATTTGGACACAACCAATACACTTTGGGTGTCACTGTCTCCTATCACGCCCAAATGGGACCATCTAGTTATAGGAAAATAAGCTCAAGCCTCCCACTGGTGCTGCACTATGGGGAGTTGTACAGTTATTTCAATGTATATCACAATATAATAATAATATAAATAAAGTGCACAAAAATGTAATGCACTTGAATCATCCCTAAGCCTTCCCTCTGTCCATGGAAATACTGTCTTCCATGAAACTCGAGCCTGGTGCCAAAAAGGATGGAGACCTCTACTACAGAGTAGGTCCTTGTTGGTTATTTTATATATATGCGTGCCTGCTAAGTTGCTTCAGTTGTCTCTGACTTTTTGCAACCCTATGGACTGTAGCCTACCAGGCTTCTCTGTTTGTGGGATACTTCAGGCAAGAATACTGGAGTGGGTTGCCGTGCCTTCCTCCAGGGGATCTTCCCAACCCAAGGAACGAACCCATATCTCCTATGCCTGCTGCATTGGCAGGCAGGTTCTTTACCACTAGTGCCACCTGGGAAGCCCACTTTATAAATACAAAAGCAGAGACATCACTTTGCCAACAAAGGTCCTTCTAGTCAAGGCTATGGTTTTTCCAGTAGTCATGTATGAATGTGAGAGTTGGACTGTGAAGAAAGCTGAGCACTAAAGAATTAATGTTTTTGAACTGTTGGTGTTGGAGAAGACATTTTTACCTCTTGAAGATTGATTTTTGAGCAATGAGCAGCAGACCTGATCTGGTAACACTTGCAGAGGTGAAACACCATATTCTTACCTTGCTATATTGTGTTCTGTGATGGATGGTACACAACTTGAACATGAAGGATATTAAGCGATATCTGTTTACTTCAAAAATAAAAATTTCTGACATAATTAAAATTACCAGTGAAAATTTATCTGCAACCGAACTGTGGTGTTGGAGTGTCCCTTGGACTGCAAGGAGATCCAACCAGTCAATTCTAAAAGAGATCAGTCCTAGGTGTTCTTTGGAAAGAATGATGCTAAAGCTGAAACTCCAGTACTTTGGCCACCTCATGTGAAGAGTTGACTCATTGGAAAAGACTCTGATTCTGGGAGGGATTGGGGGCAGGAGGAGAAGGGGACGACAGAAGATGAGATGGCTGGATGGCATCACTGACTTGATGGACATGAGTTTGAGTGAACTCCAGTAGTTGGTGATGGACAGGGAGGCCTGGTGTGCTGCAACTCATGGGGTCACAAAGAGTCGGACATGACTGAGCGACTGAACTGAACTGAACTGAACTGAGTATGTATATTTTAAGTGAAGTAAGTCAGACAGAGAAAGACAGGAATTGTAGGATATTATTTATATATGTAATCTAAAAATAATGATACAAATGAACTTATTTATAAAAAAGAAGCAGACCCATAGACATAGAAAGCAAATTTATTGTAACTGAAGGGGAAAAGTGGGGGGGGGGGGATAAACTGGGAGTTTGGAATTTAAATATTTTCTTTTTAAAAAGCAATATTTTGCATTAGTTTAATTGCTCATCATTTGTATTATATTTCAGATTTATTTTCTATAATTTTTGCCCTTTAAAAAACTTTGGAATATAGTGTAGAAATAATGAATACATATATAGATTTGAAAAGTGAGTAAGGAAAAGTGACTGCCCTGCTTCAGGGGAGAACATACACATTACTCGTAGCCCGAAAGCTCCCGGGAGCTCAGGACTGAGTGTTAGTTTGTCTGGAGAATGACCAAACCCTGAACTGTTTTCCAATCATTCCCATTTATTTTCTTCATATTTTACTTCCACATATTTATTTTAACAGTATTTTTGTTTGCTTAATATATGTTTAAGTGCTATATACTTAATTTGTCCAATATATTGTTTAGTTTGGAAAATTCATATAAAAGGAAGTGTGCACTAGAGACTTCTGAGTCTTTCTTCTTTTTCTCAGTGTTCCTGAAACTCATCCATGTTGATGTGAGTAGCTTTCAATCATTTTCACTACTGTGTGATGTCATTGCATTACTTTATTACCTTTGCTAGGGATAGAGTAGGATAATTCAATAGTTTAGAAATCCTACTAGGAATTAATGATAGAAAGAAATTTTAAGGGAGTGTGGGAGACTGTTGTAAGCTAATGACACTCAAGAAAATAATCTAGTAACCTACCAACAATCTATTCTGCCTTGAAGGAAGACCCAGTACATTCAAGCACCTGGCACACTCAAGCCACAAATCCTGATAGTCAAAACAGAAGAAAATAGATAACAAGGTCTGAATGTCATAAGGTGAAGCCAGGGAGTTAATGGTCCTTGAAGAGTAACATTCTAGATGTAGCCAAGACAGAAACATAGGCAAAAGTGGAAAGAAACTAGGTGAAAGGGAGCATTGTGCTGAAACTTGGGATAAATTGCCATATTTTAGTGTTTATCACCACTCCTTTGTTAATATATGATTTAAATATCTCATGACTGTCCCAGCGAGACTGCATAGAGTCAAAGGGGAAACTAATTATGTAAGCTTTGACACCCACTCAAAAATGAAAATGAAGGTGGTCTTCTCCCCTCCTTACTTTGTCTTTGGTTATAAAAATGTAGCCCTGTGTGTTCTCAGGGCTGTGCTCCCCTGCTTGCCCACTATGCTAATAAGCATCTTATGCTAATAAACTCACTCTCTACCTATTGCTTTGACTCACACTGATTTTTTTCTGCTTCAAGACAAAAGAACCTGAGTTTCAGTGAGTCCTGACACCAGGTGAGCAGTTTCAGTTAAAAGACAGTGGGCTTGAGTCCGCTGGGTCCAGGCCTCCAATCTGAGTTTTGGTGGGGCTCAAGCCTCACCCGAGAAGGAGTACAGTGTCACATTTGTGTTTTCAGGTATCCTTAGCAAGGGTGAGCCACGAGTAAGACTGGACTCCAAGCTTTGTGGATGAGGAGTTAGAAAGGTAGTGGTGTGATCTTGGTGCTTTACCTTTTGAGCTGGGCTGTTGACAAGTGTTACTCAAACTGAATGACACATAGATTGAGGGATGGGTTGAGGTCACTTAATCCTATTCCTGTTGAAACTCAGACTAAGGTTTCACCAGATGGTAAGGGACCATTCCACTCTCATGTGTCCTAAAGCAGAGTCCCTTCCCCAACACACAATGTCCACAGTAGCACTCATCACAGGGAGAGGACAGCCGTGCTCAAAACAAAAAGCTTTCCTTGTCAGCAGAAGCCATGGCTTGGGACCATAAAATAAGAAAAGGGAGAGAATTTGTCTGTATTTCTGAGCTCCCATTACTTAGACCCCAAGAAAACTCATAGAAATGACTGGTAATAATGTCGATGAGGAGTCATGATATTATAGGGCATACAGATTCTTATTTGCCATTCACTAGCCTGTTCTCGGAGAAGGCGATGGCATCCCACTCCAGTACTCTTGCCTGGAAAATCCCATGGACGGAAAAGCCTGGTAAGCTACAGTCCATGGGGTCGCGAAGAGTCGGACGCGACTGAGCGACCTCACTTTCACTTTTCATTTTCATGCATTGGAGAAGGAAATGGCAACCCACTCCAGTGTTCTTGCCTGGAGAATCCCAGGGATGGCGGAGCGTGGTAGGCTGTCGTCTATGAGGTCGTACAGACTCGGACAAGACTGAAGGACTTAGCAGCAACAGCCTGTTCTCAAGCTGAAAACAAACAAACAAAAACAACAAAACAGCATCAGTTACCCTGGGCTTAGTCTGTCTCCTCCATCAGTTCTCAAGATTGCCAATATATTGAGAAAACCTGAAATGCTGACATCGGGTTTTCAGCATTCAGCATCTCAGCATTCCTCCCAGCATTCACAGGAGGAAAGATCCAAGTGAGGGCACAAATAACCACCCAAGGTCTACTCCACAGGACTCCCACATGCAACAGGAGAGGACTATACATTTTCACAAATGTAAAAAACAAACAAAAATTATACAATGACAATTCTTAAACATTTCCAATCAATTAAATTGCAAACGGATTTCAAGGCTTATAAATAGCTTGTGTAAGAAGCTTTTGGCAGGAAAGAGCTCCCTGCAGTGGCCCCTTTGTCTGTCACTAACCTTAAACCAGCTGCCCCCATGCTCTACTCATCTTCATCCCAAACACACCTTCCAAATCCTTTCATCATGCCATACTTTGCCTAAGATGTTGATGCTTCCCACAGATCTAAGTAGTAGAAATGAAGAATAAATAATCAATCCATGCCAGATCTCTTCTCCAGCTTCCCCTTCATCCATCCCACAAACTATGTGAAGAAGACAATATCTAAAGAACACAAAAAGTGACAAGCCTGCACACAGTAGGAGATGGCAATGACTCTGACCTTCCATGTCAATGATTAGCTGAAATTACTTGTTACTCTTTAAACTTTCATGGCCCAGCAGAATCTTTGGAGGTGGTTTTTGGGGGACACTGATGGACATGAGTCCACTTTCTCCCCCAGATGGCCAGAATTCTGATTAAAGCAACTTTTCGTCCTACCAACATTTTTACCTCTTGAAGATTGATTTTTGAGCAATGAGCAGCAGACCTGATCTGGTAACACTTGCAGAGGTGAAACACCATATTCTTACCTCGCTATATTGTGTTCTGTGATGGTACACAGCTTGAACATGAAGGATATTAAGCGATATCTGTTTACTTCAAAAATAAACATTTCTGACTTATAATTAAAATTACCAATGAAAATGTATCTGCAACCAAACTGAGTCCAAAAAGTAATTGAATTCCTACAATGATGATTATATATTTCTAGTTAATGTTCTCAAATGTGTATACGCATTTGCTGATTAAACGACATGCAGTGGTCTCTAATGAAACCCTTCACCCTTTTTACTAAAAGGACTACTGATTGATTCAAAATTAGGCAAAACTGAGTTTTTGGTTTCCTAGGGAAATGCCAAATCCAATTATAGTTTCTAACCACAAATAAAAGAAATTCCCCCCCCCCCGCCCCGTTTCATGTAGTGTATTGTTTGTGTTGGGTTGGGGTCAGATTATGATTACAATCACTTTGGTAAGTTTTTACGATTATCAGACAAAGAAGCAGCAGTATATATGAACTACCCAGAACTCCATATGAATCAAGCTTTATTCAAAGATGAAATTCACATTTTAACATTTCACAAATACAGGTAAAACTTTAAGCATTAATCAGTTCTCAAGACAATTCTTTTTGCAGAATTGTTCTTCCAATATTTTCTATTAAAAATTTAGTACCCCTATCCTTCTTTGACAGGGACTCAACTTCAGTGTCCTTCTCTGAGTCATAAAAATGTATGACAGCCTGTATGTGTGCATCTTGAATGTCTGAGAAAAGACGTGATTAAAAACATGTGACAGATGAGCATGTCTACCCCTTACTAGATAGGGAAGAGGTTTTGTTTTTCTTACTTAAGATACTGAATGATTTTCCCCTGTCTTCCAGTCTATTCCCTCTGTCTTGATTCTTTGCCTGCAGGCATACTTCCAGTGTGTCCCAAGGGTAATGGTTGAGTGATGGAGCTGTGTGATGCCATCATCCTGCTGCTCACAAATGGGCAGGCTTACATCTAGATGATTGTTGCTAGGATCTTTTGGGGCTGCACTCCTGCTCTCTGACTCTGTGGATGGGTCTGGTGCTCAGGGAGCTGTGATACCCATTTCCCACAGCACAAACCCCTTCTATAGCCCTTTATGTGAAGTGGCCTTATTTTCAGGCTGCTATAGTGTCTCTCCCGGTTTCTTTCCTGCCTTGATTCCCACCCAGTAGCTCTCATGCAATTGTAATTTTAATTGGATTTAGAAAGACAAAATGTAATAGAGTTTGTAAAGAGGTATTCTGATTGCTTTAAAAAGAAACTCTCTTGTCCTAGAAGTAATCAGGCAAACTGGGAGGGTGGAGAAGAGCAGGGTGAAAAGTATTTTTAATCTACTTTTATGAAGATTCTTTCACTTATCCTAGCTGTATATTGCATGATGGGCTAGTATTTGCGATTTCAGCCAAATTTCAGCATTCTAGTATTTCTCCAAAACTCTAGAAATCTTTGCCTATTAATCCATATGTATGGATTTACATTTATATCTATATATAAATATCATTTTTAGTGTTTCTTTTGATAGGAAGCTTGAATGAAGCATCTCAGGATGGATTAGCCAGAATCAACACCTTCTCTTTTTCTTCTCTTGCTCCATCCCTTATGTCAGGAGGTCCAGGCTAAGTTCTAAAGAGGAGCTCATTTATCTCTCTAATGGAGAGATAAGGCCAGCTGACAGGTGGTACCAGTACCCAGATGTGTGAGTTGGGGCCAGCCTTATGAGTGAGCCTAGTTAAGACCAGAATATCTGTCCATTCTACCCACAGATTCATGATATATACAAAATAATCATGGTTTTAAGCCCTTTTTGTGTTGGAGAGATTCATTATGCAGCAACTGATAACTGAAATATAACACTAAACCATAGCTGAAGTTATCCTTTTTTTTATGTGTGTTATCTGACTCCTATGTGTCAAAACCAGGAAGACAGAGACATTGTTTGGACCACTTACTGCTGAAATACCAGTGCATACATCACAGTCTGGCATGCAGTACATACTCTATCAATATTTGATAAATAGATAAACAATATATATTTAATCTTGTGGGTTCCACATTGAAACATGCTAAAATGGAAATAGTAACTGGGGTTGAAAAGGTCTAAATTTGAATCTGATTTAATATTCACTAAACAGACATACGGCTGTGGGAGCAATGCATAGTCTTTCTAAGTTTTCATAGTCAAAATGAGGATCTTAATACTGTAAAGGTTTATTGTGATTGTTGAATGAGATAGCACTAAATAAATGCCTATCACAGCATTTGTTTTAATCAATGACAATTGTGAGGATGAGGAAGCTATAAATAGAGAAATAAAGTGGTAGTGTGACTTAATAATTGGTGATATATGTATAAATGAAGGGTAAACCTTATCTAAAATGACTCCATTTTAGAGACTTAAAAAATTGAGCTGTCCCTCAGGAGTACACGTGACAATACCATCTCAAAATTGTGGGGCATTTATGGGTATAGCTTTCCCAATAATAACAAAGATAATTTCCCTCTTACCTGGCCTATAAAGAGCATGTATTTGGGAGAAATGTCTGCCTGTGGAGGGCAGCAAATCCTTATGACCCACGTGAAGGCAGTTCCATGACCTTGGAGTTTCTAACATAATTCTCTAGCCAACAGTGACAATGAATGTAGAAAAGTGTATTTTGAAAAATGTTTTAGGGAGACTTCCCTAGTGGCCTAGTGGTTAAGACTTTGCACTTCAAATGTTGAGAGTGCCAGTTCAATCCCTGGTTGAGGAACTAGGATCTCACATGCCGCATGGTTTTGGCATAGAACCTAATAACGTTGTGCAGTCTTGGAGATTAAGTGGGATAAGACATGTAAAGCATAAGAGCTTGACAAATAGGAAATGGTTTCATTAATTTGAGTGACTTTTAAAATATCAAAGTATTATGGCATGAGGGGGTCTTCCCAGGTGGCTCAGTGATAAAGAATCTGCCTGCCAATACAGGAGATGCAGATTCAATCCCTGGATTGGGAAGATTCCCTGGAGTAGGAAATGACAACCTGCTCCGGTATTCTTGTCTTGAAAATTCCATGGACAGAGCCTTGTGGACTATAGTTCACAGGGCTGCCAAGAGTCAGGCATGCCTGAATGACAGAGCACACACAGCACATTATGGTATGGGACAAATGGGCCATCAGAAAATCTAAGAGGAAAATTTCATTGGCAATAGTTAATTAGATACAGAATATTTCAAGACATTTAAGAAAAATGAGAACATTGATAATTTTCATGGAAGTTATTCTGAGAGTTTTAAATGTTTCTGTGTAGTATTTATATTCATTTTCAAGGCATTTTTCTTTTCAGAAAGTAAAGCAAAAGCCTTCGCATTTTGGAGTCTTGTTGTTCTGACATTTTTATGCCCAAAGACCTTGCTATGTAATTTCCTGTAGGTCACATTCAGCTTTGTCATATTTTGTGAAGCATTAGCTGTGAATTCGCTTTTAGCATCCTGTGCATAGAGGAATATTGTTTTTCAGGACTTCACTTAAGGAATAAAACTCTTGAATCATTTTTCAATAGGTAGTTAAATATGCCAAATAAGTGAGGGAAAATCTAACACTTCATAAATAGACAGGAAGGTAGTGAAAAAACTTCCAATATTCTTTTTTCACTTATATCATTCTATTTTCATTGAAAACACTTTTTTGGGGTAAAGGGAAAAACTTAATTTTGATGTGACAACTTAGAAATAGTAAGTACAATTATTCATTAAAATAAACTCCCAGAACTTCAGATGATTTCCTACTAAAAAAATCTATTTTCAAAATAAACCATGCTGCTGCTAAGTCACGTCAGTCGTGTCTGATTCTGTGCGACCCCATAGATGGTAGCCCACCAGGCTCCCCAATCCCTGGGATTCTCCAGGCAAGAACACTAGAGTGGGTTGCTGTTTCCGTCTCCAATGCATGAAAGTGAAAAATGAAAGTGAAGTCGCTCAGTTGTGTCCAACTCTTAGCGACCCCATGGACTGCAGCCCACCAGGCTCCTCCGTCCATGGGAGTTTCCAGACAAGAGTACTGAGGTGTTGATATATTTCATTGAGATTTTCTAGTGTCTTTGCAATTTCTTAAGATAATATCTGTGTGTCAAGTGCTGTTAAGGGTCAGGTTTTTCTCTCTACAAGTTAGCCTGCAACAGTTCCAAAGATGCTGTGGAAGACACAAGATGCCTGTTCCAAAAAGAAAGGAATGCCCACTACTCATGACAAAAGCAATAGCCAGAATATCAACATTTCTGTTGGCGACCCAAGTGCTGATACCCATGAAGCAGTGATGAGGGGACCAGGTGTTGGCTGAACACTCAGCAGATTGTATCATAGAAAAGAGTCCTGAGTTTAGAGAGCCCAAATCATTTACAGTGGGCTCTAAGCAAACCTGCCCTTGATTTTGGAAGGAGAGAAACATCTCTTAGAGGATAATCTGGAATAAAGGTAGCAACATCTCTACTTTCAAGACATGCAGAAATGTGCTAGACCCTCAGAGGATTGTCTGTTAATGCTGTGATGTCACTATCTTCTCACCTCACTCTCTTCAATTCAACTATTAAGTTAGGGACTTCCCTGCTGGTCCAGCGGTGAAGACTCCGTGTTCCAATGCATGGGTGAGTATTTGATCCCTGGTGGGGAATTAAGGTCCCACATGCCTTGCAGCCAAAAAACCAAACAGAAAACAGAAGTAATATTGTAACAAGTTCAATAAAGACATTAAAAATGGTCTACATAAAAAAAAATCTTAAAGAAGCTAAAACTTATTGAGGAAGTTAGTCGCTCAGTTGCGTCTGACTCTTTTTGACCCCAGGGACTGTAGACCTACCAGGCTTCTCTGTCCATGGGATTCTCCAAGAATACTGGAGTGGGTTGCCATGTTCTTTTCCAGGGGGTGTTCCCAGTCCAAGGATTGAACCCAGTTCTCCTGCATTGCAGGCAAATTACCTGGTTACCTGCGAAACCATAATATATAATGTTATATACATATACATATGATATAAATACAAATATTTTATATATTTTAAATATTTATTTGACTGTGTTAAGTCTTAACTGCAGCGCAGGGCATCTTCACTGTGGCATGAAAGATCTTTTCACTGTGGCACATGGACCTCTTTCTTTAGTTGTGGCATGCAGGCTCCAGAGGGCATAGGCTTAGCTGCTCCATGGCATATGGGATCTTAGTTCCACAACCAGGAATTGAACCTGTGTTTTCTGCATTGGAAGGTGAAGTCTCAATCACTGGAACACCAGTGATTTAATAAATTAAATATTTTTAAGCCTCCATAACTTTTATCAATGATTAAAAGTGTATACTAAATGTTCTTGAACTATTACAATTTCTATTACCTTCCAATACTCAATAAATGTTCACTTATTCAACAAGAATGTGTAAAGCACAAGCTATGTGCTAGGCAATGAGTATCCAGAGCTGAAGATAGCAGTTTCCACTGTCAAAGGACATAGACTCTATTTGAAAAAACATGTAATAAAGAAACACGTATTCATTTTCAGGATATGTTACACTTTTTTGTTGTAAAAATATTTTTATTTTTGAAAAATAACACACATCAAAAATAAAACAATATGCACAAACTCATAAACTAGTATAGAACAAACATCTGGACACCTGGACAAGGACACTATGTCTTTCTTTATAATTATTAAAATTATATTGTCTCCCTTTTCCTCAAAAGTTACCACTATCATAACATTTATTATTCATAGTTTCTTTACTTTTCTTTATCCTTTTAACACTTACATTTACCTTCCAATGGGGCTTCCCTGTTGGCCAAGATGGTAAAGAATCTGCCTGCAATTCGGGAGACCCAGGTTCGATCACTGGGTGGGGAAGATATCCTGGATGGCAACCCACTTCAATATTCTTGCCTGGAGAATCCCACGGACTGAGGAGCCTGGTGGGCTACAGTCCATGAGGTCCAAAGAGTCAAAACCAACTGAGCGACTAACACTTTCACTTTCTGCCAATTGTTGAAATACACATAAAGGGGAATTACACAATATGCATTTTTTCCTACAGCTTTTTCCATTTAACATTGTTTCTAAGATTAACCCATGTTGCTGAATGTAGCTGCAGTTTCTTCATTTGCATTGCTTTGTGGTTTTCTGGTACGTGTGTTCATGTATAAGAACAGAGAACATGTATTTACTCTTTTTTGCAATTATGATTTTTGACATTGCTTATAGTTTCTGGCCATGATGAAAATTCTGACTTGAATACTCTATTTTCTACATTTAACCTGTTAGTTTTCCCTACACTGGACTCAGAGATATATTATGTGGTATATCTGTGAATTGATAGCACTTTGCACAGAATGGAATGGCCTGCTGCTGCTGCTGCTAAGTCGCTTCAGTCAGGTCCAACTCTGTGCGACCCCATAGACGGCAGCCCACCAGGCTCCTCTGTCCGTGGGATTCTCCAGGCAAGAATACTGGAGTGGATTGCCATTCCCTTCTCCAGGAATATGTATATAGCCTTATGAAAAGCTTTGTTGAATTAGGACCAAAAAAAATTGATTTGTTGAACAAATTAATTGAATTTGGTGGTAGGAAAGTGGAATTTTGAAGGAAAATTGAAACTTAAGCCAAGAGTAATTTTCTTCACAATTAGAGAAGAGAAAGGGATTTTCATTGGAAAGCATTAAAAAGACAACTTGCTCTATGGCATTCTATCACCATTTCCTTTTATTCCAAACTCTATGAACAAAATTAAAAGTCCTTGCTTGTACACTGAAAGAAAAAATCATGAAGATTGCTAGCACTTGAGAGTGAGAACAGATATGAGCTCTTCACAGGTACAATGTAGACCATTAGATTACACTGATCAACAACTTTCGCCCTCTATATTTAAGCTTAAATTTCACCGGTCTTCAGTATTGTCCAATTTATTAAGTTCTTTGTTACACATAAAAGTATTTTTCAATTTCAAAGCTTAACAAAATATATGTGTGGATGCTCAATTGCTTTAGTCGTGTCCAACTCTTTGCGATCTTATGGACTATATCCTGCCAAGCTCCTCTGTCTATGGGATTCTCAAGCAAGAATATTGGGATTGCTGTGCCCTTCTCCAGGGGATCTTCCCCATCCAGAAATCAAATCCATGTCTCCTGTGTCTCTTGCATTGCAGGCAGATTCTCTACCCATTAAGCCACCTGGGAAGTCCCATCAAAGCAAATAGGTAATCAAAAAACAAAAAATCTTTTCCTACCTGCCAATTAAGAATTAATAGGCACTGCAATTATTTTTAAATAGTCATGAGTCAAAGATAGTCTAAGGGTGATGAGAATCTTTTAGGAAGATGACAGTATTTATCCCCCTCACTCTCAAATTCCCTAAAGATTTGAGATATCTTGCAAGCAAAATGCACATAACAGAATAGGGTAAAGAAAGCAGAAATATGTGAAAGTTAACTTAGAAGAAAATCTGAGGAGATACAGTTACAGGGTTTGAATACCTTATTGCCTCTAGATTATTCCTAAGATGAAAGGGAACATTTGCATTCAGTTCAGTTCAGTTCAGTCACTCAGTCATCTCCGACTCTTTGTGACACCATGAATTGCAGCACGCCAGGCCTCCCTGTCCATCACCAACTCCCAGAGCACACTCTAATTCACGTCCATCGAGTCGGTGATGCCATCCAGCCATCTCATCCTCTGTCGTCCCCTTCTCCTCCTGCCCTCAATCCCTCCCAGCATCAGAGTCTTTTCCAATGAGTCAGCTCTTCACATGAGGTGGCCAAAGTACTGGAGTTTCAGCTTTAGCATCATTCCTTCCAAAGAACACCCAGGACTGATCTCCTTTAGAATGGACTGGTTGGACCTCCTTGCAGTCTAAAGGACTCTCAAGAGTCTTCTCCAACACCACAGTTCAAAAACATCAATTCTTCAGTGCTCAGCTTTCTTCACAGTCCAACTCTCACATCCATACATGGAACAAATTAGATGCTAGAAAATAGAGAGTTGGCAAAAACAGTCCTGTTTCTAGGGTCCATATTAAGCACAGTTCAGTGATAAAGAGAAGGGGGGGGGGGAAATAATGCTGTCTATAAGGCTCTCAAGAAGGAGGAAAGCTGTGGGTTAAGACACACACTGTTCTAGAATGAAATGAATGCCAACTCATCGTATTTTTCACAATCCAACATCACACTCTTCTGAAAGAAAATGAATGTCACTTTAGTTGCACAAGAGATATTTGGTACCATTACATATACTCCTAGAAATAAGTGAAAGGGGGTTAATAAAGGTAAGACCTGAGCAGGGCAAAACAGTGGCATGAAATGCCAAAGTGCTTTATTTTAAATTTCCATTTTATTTGTTTTTTCCCACCAGGAGATACACATTTCCCACCCTCAAATAATGCTATGCTTTCAACCAACTGTTACATTATTAGCCAGAAGATTTTTGCAGAAACTAATGCTTGCGGCCATCAATATGTAAATGAATATTGAAATACTCTGGTCAATAATGTTTGCATAACAAAAGACATATTAAAACATCTCCAGAATGATGTGTTTAGTATGTCCTAGTCCATGATGTTCAAAATATTGCTCTAGTCATTTTTAGTCTTTATTTGTTGGTGAGGACATTTATGTTATACTATTAAAAAATTTGAATTATACAATACAGTATTATCAATTAGAGTGAAAATTGATAAGTGATGAAAGCAATGAAGGATCAGTGGGATCCTTCACAATGTATACACATATCAAATCATCACGATTATTATTAAGTGCAATATAATTTTACCAGCTATACTGCAATAAAGCTGATTTAAAAAAAGCTTTACCCAAATCAAAATAACCACCACCTTTAGTTATTGGATGTGGAATTTCAGAAGAGATTATTGGACTTAGGCTGCTGAGACTCACATTTCATCTGTCACACAAACGAAGCAGTGCATTAGCTTGACATTCCTGAGATGGGTCTGTCATTCAATGAACAGGAGCATGGGGCCTCCGATTGCAGGAAGACTTCATTTGTTGTTTGATTGGAAAATTTCTGTATTTCCCTCATCAAAAGATAAGTCAACTATTGTATCATTGAAATGGACATGGTCTGCAGAGAACAAGATGGTAAAGGGGGTGAATCTGAGGTTGAGTCTGACTTTCTCCCTCACTCACTTGGACTCACTGGTCACTTAGCATCTTTTCCTTTTCTTGGTTTCCTTTTCTCATAGATGAAGAAATAATATCTTGTGGAGGAGTGTGAATTAATGTACATCAGCTCCATACATTAATTTTCTGGCACTATCTGAAGCTCTGTTTTTAGTTTTTCAGGGTCAGATTTGTGATCAGCAGGAAGAACACTAGGGTTTGTCTTGGAGGTCTGCTTTGGCTATGAAAAAAGCAGATGTCATATGACTGCCCAGGACTTCTCTGATCAGATGACTCCCATGGTCCTTTATTCTGTGACATCTAGATCTTCTTTAGCTCTTTTATAACTGTGTTCTATCTTGGAGATTCTTTTTTCCCCAGTAATTTTCATTGCTTTATTATTATTATTTTTTAATACAGATGTGAGATTAGCAGTGGAGAGTCTGAGTCCTTCTTATTAAAAAATTAAAATTATCCCTAAATATTGGCCTGACACAGTGTCCCCACAGTGGTGCCACTAATCTCTTGTATTTGATTGGTCATCATGGCGGCCTATGGTTTAGCTCCTATTAAGGTTCTTAAACACCTTATTCAACAACTGCCTGGCAGTCCTATTGCCCAAACACACAGAAACTTGAGAAAGAGAAAGCAATGTAGCTTAATCATTTCTAGTGTGATGAAGATAATGGAAATTTACCACCCACATATTGTGGAATAGAATGTAAACACTAGTAGAGACACGTCACAGTTGAGGCTAGTGAACAAGGCCATGGGGAAGTGCCCTTTGCTTTGCTGGGAGGATGATCAACAGCATAATTAATTCTAACTAACTGCTCCCTGTTTCTGTGCTGGACTGCAAGGCCACAACTTTTGTCTGAGAACAGGAAACATTTGCATCTTTGGGACATGTAGGAAAAAGCTCCAACCAAACACAACAATTCCAAACTTTATTTCAGATCATGGCACAAGCCTGCCAGTTTTAACAGTCACTTTTTATTAAAGAATTGTCCCAACTCAATTTAGAGTGTGTTACCTTTTATTTTTCTCAGTGACATTTCCTCATTTCCTCCTTTCTGCTCTTGCTCCAACATCAGATTACTTTTCAAAAGTCAACTTTCCACTTCTTATTTTCCTCACATATTCTTTGTCTCCTTACCATCTTTCTAACCACTCAATATTTATTTATACTAACCATAAATACTACTGAATTCTCTACCCTTCACAATCCTTGATTTAAATAAGAAGTGGCTTCTCTCTCTCTCCTTCTCACCAAGTGGATTGAATCTCAGCTATGCTGTTAACTGGCAATATCACTTTAGACAACTTATCTAACTTTCTCGGTTTACATATCTTTATCTGCTGAATGATTATGATAGAAATAGAATAAGATATTACATTGGTGCAAAAGTAATCACAGTTTTTGCATTGTTGAAATTAGCCATTTGATACAGGAATACATTCTTAAGTAAACGTGGTTATTTTATACATTATTTTAATGTACATTTCTTGCTTTGAGGTTTTTTTTGGTTAATGAGTTATTGCTGTTTGTTTTATATTTATTTTAGACTGGAAATGATGTTAGACAAAAAGCAAATATGAGAGGTTTTCTTATTAGAGTTCAAAATAGATCATTAAGCATCAGAGACAACTCGCAACATCAAAAACACATTTGGCCCAGGAACTGCTAATGAGTGTACAGTACAGTGGTGGTTCAAGAAGTTTTATAAAGGAGATCATAGCCTTGAAGAGGAGCACAGTGGCTGGCCACTGGAAGTTGACAATGACCAATTAAGAGCATCATCAAAGCTGACCCTCATACAACTGCAAGAGAAGTTGCCAAAGAACTCAATGTCGACCACTCTATGGTTATTTGGCATCTGAACCAAATTGGAAAGGTGAAAAAACTTGATAAGTGAGTGCTTCATCAGCTGACTGTAAATTTAAAATATGATCGTTTTGAAGTGTCATCTTCTCTTACTGTAAGCAACAACAACAAACCATTTCTCAGATTGTGACTTTTGACAAAATGTAGATTTTTTATAAAAACTGGAGGAGACTGATTCAGTAGTTCAGTTAAGAAGAAATGCCAAAGCACTTCCCAAAGCCAAACTTACACCAAAAATGTCATGGTTGCTGTTTGATTGTCTGCTGCTGATCTGATCCACTATAGCTTTCTAAATCCCACAGAAACTATTATATCTGAGAAGTATGCTCATCAAATCTATGAGATGCACTGAAAACTGCCATGCCTGCAGCCTGCATTGCTCAACAGAAAGGGCCCAATTCTTCTACATGACAGCACCTGACCTCACGTACATAGCACAACCAAGGCTTCAAAAATTGAACAAATCGGGCTAAGATGTTTTGCCTCATCTGCCATATTCACCTGACTTCCCACAAACCAGCACTTATTCAAGCATCTTGATAACGTTTTGCAGGGAAAATGCTTCCACAGCCAGCGTGTGTGTGTACTTAGTCGCTCAGTCATGTCTGACTCTTTGTGACCCTATGAACTGTAGCCCACCGGGACTCCTCTGTCTGTGGGATTCTCCAAGAAAGAATACTGGAGTGGGTTTTCATGCCCTCCTCCAGGGGGTCTTCCCAACTCAGGAATAGAACCCGTGTCTCTTATGTCTCCTGCATTGGCAGGTGGGTACTTTATTACTAATGCCACCTGGAAAAGGAGGCAGAAAATACTTTCCAAGATATTGTCAAATCCTGAAGCACAGATTTTTATGCTACAGGAATAAGCAAACTTATTTCTCATTGGCAAAAAAAAAAAAAAAAGTGTTGATTGTAATTGTTCCTATTTTGATTAATAAAGAGTGCTTGAGTGTAGTTATAATGATTTAAAATGCAAGGTCCAAACGCAATTACAGTTGCACCAACCTAATAGTTACACTGCTAGAAATCCTACTAGGGAAAGATAGAGAGGAACTTCAAGAGATCACCATAAACTAGACACCAACCAGAACATCTGGCAACTAAGCAACAATCAAAATATTTTAAAACTAATCAGACATACTTAAACTGTTATCACAGAAACATGGATACAAGACCTGCATTCGATCTTGGTAAGTCTATAAGATAATAGACCCTGAAAAAAAACAAAAACAAAAAAACTGTCTTCCTGCTCATTGCCAAAAACAGGATTACAGGTGAAAGGGAAAAAAAAAATTAGGAAAATGGGACATTATACTGAAACCTGAGATGAATTACCATATATATATATATATATCATCACCCTTCTGCTAATATAATATGATTTAAATAGTGACACGACAGTCCTGCTTAGGCCATATGGGGCTAAAGGAGAAAATAATGATGTAAGCCTTGACATCTGCCCAAAAATAAGGAGGAAAGTGGTCTTTCTCCCTTCCCACGTTTCCTTTGATTATAAAGATACAGCCCTCAGTGTTCTCAAGGCTGTTTTCCCTTATCTGCCCACTTGTATCTCTCACAAATGTCCTGTGCTAATAAACTTACTCTTTGTCTATCACTTTGTCTCATGCTGAATTCTTTCTGCATTGAAACAAAGAACCTGAGTTTCAGTAATTTCTGAGACCAGATGAGCAGGTTCAGTTAAAAGATAGTGGGTTCAAGTTCCCTCCTAAGTCAGGGACTGTGGGTTCAAGGTTCACTCAAAGGAATGTGATTTCAAGTATGAGAGTGGTCCTCATAAAATTGTTATGAGATTAAATGTTAATATTTTAAAGAGATTAGAACAGTTTGTAAGATACAGTCTTATGCAAATGTTCACTTAAAAAAAAATCAAATAAAAGCCTATCTACCTCTGAGTAGGAAGGATAGGCTGACAGTTGTCTCAGAAAAATCAAGTGTCATATTATCTGAGGAAGCTGTTCACATCCTCTTTGACTCTGCATTACAGAAGAGCATCCATTCACTCATCTTTCCTCATAATACTTTGGTCAGCACATTAAAATCTTCCTTTTACTTTTAAGTCCTGCCATCATTCTAAACAATAAAACCCATAGTTGGCCAGTTCCTCACACTGGTTCCTCAGTTTTTTTTTTCAACTACAAAAATCTTTCCACTTGACCTTTGCTAACCATACTCAGGAAGCAGGCTGTACACTGTGAACTGCACAAAAACACAAGTGGTTGATCAAGAGCTGAACTCCATGCAGGCTGAATGGATGGGGCTCTGGTCCCAGGACCATACCCAGTACCTTTACATAACTCAAATCTATTAGTCCTTTCTGAATGTTAGCCTTGAAACCCCACTGTCTTAATGCAATGCACTTTGCTTCCAGATCATTCACTTATTAAATCTGTCATCTTCAATTTCGGGGCCCATGGAAAATGCCAGAATACCGACTCTTCTCTTATTTCTCCATATTCAGCAGAATCTTCCTTGCTAATAATCACTTCCTTTCTAACAAAAATTAGAATCCATGAATAATTACCTAAACCTGTATTTCTAAGTCCTCTGTATTTAGCACATTAAAAATTATAAATGTGGATCAAAGTGACTACCTTATACATGTATTCACCCAAATAGCTAAGCAAAACTGGAGATTCTTATATATTTGGGTCACATTGATGGTACCAAACATTCACAATCATTAATTTCAGAATTTTACTTATTAATTGTTTTATAATCAACTAAATACCTGTATCTGATTCTCAGTTCAATCTTTTTGTAGTTGTCATAACAAAATTTACCTAATATTTCCAAACTACAAACATCTGACTCATCTTTGACTACTATTTTTAGTGAGAGCAGAAAAAATGATTAAAGAGAATTTTCCTCATTTTTAACAACTAGATTTACAAACAATCTTAAATATTAACTTCTTCTCTCCTTTATTTTTTCTATTACAAGGATGGAGCTGTACCTTTCCAGATAAAGCTATAATCCTTCCCCAGTTGCCCTATTGGTAGCTGAGAAGAGTCTCATTTTTCTTTCTAGAGACTTTAACTGTTAATCACTCTTCCATGACCTCCTTTCACTTTGCCTAGCTTCAGTCTCTCTGTTATTATTAGAATACTCCTATCTGTATTTAAACTTGCTGCCTATCCACTTTCATTCCAACTACCTGCCTTCCACAGGTAACTACTTAAAAGAGTTTTGTATACTCTCCAAAACAGAATCATTAGAGGTTTACTCTTACCATTTTGTTTAGGTGACCTTGAGTTAGAAAATCTTTCATACTATTGAATCTGGTGTACATTTTTTCAGGTCTCTGTGATTTCTCTTCACAATCTTCATTTTTCTCTCCTGGTTGTCAAATGTTGAGACTTCTCATAATTGTCCTGAACCTCTTTTTACTCAGCGTACTTTTAGGAAATGATGATAATGATGATGATGACAGTTATCTGACATTTATTGAGCATGTCCCTTTCTGCCAGATGCTATCCTATGCTCTTAGTATATTTTAACTAATGACATACTCTTAATATCTCCATAAGCTGTCCACTATCATTATTCTACTTAAAAAATGAAAATACTAAATACAGGTTAATAATCTTACTCAAGCTAATTCAGCTGATGAATGATAGGTGAAGAGTCAAGTCTGTCAGCACTAGTCAGTCTGATGCCAGAATTCATGCTTTCCTCCACTCTCTTAAAGAATGCTGTATACAGACTTATATCTCACCCCTTTCCACGGCTTTAGTTATCTAAACATCAGTGATTCTTATATCTGCATCTTTGGCTTAGACAAGATATTAAGCTGCTTTGAGTGTCACATGACCATCTCCAAGAAACACATACAAATCTTGATTCGTTGTCCCCATTCAGAACTACTCAATATATTTAATCTTTATTGCTTCTACTATCAATACAGAACACTATCATCTACTAAAAGCTCAAGGTAAAATCCTAAGAGTTATTCCTGTCTTTTCTCTTTCTTTCACTTCCCATTATCCAATAAATCAGTAAGTTCCTCTAACTTTATGATCTATGTATTTATTAAAAGCATCTTATTAATCCCATCCCTACTGCCATAGCCCCTAGCCAGGCTACCTCCATGTCCCACTTGGACTATTGTAGCCTCCCAACTGAAGTCTCAGATTTTTTAACCTTAGCTTCTCCTAAATGTTTCTAATAATTTGTTTTCAGAAAACAAAATAATATGAATGGATGTGTTGTCAGAATGATGTTTGTAAAGTGGAATTATAGACATGGTGTTGCCTGTTAAAACCCTTTAGTAAGTCCTATTCCCAACAGATAAAAGCCAAAATCCTTAATATGGCCCCAAAGTCTGATCTATCATTTCACCCAGAACTGCCTCCCTCTTCATCTTTCTTCCAGCCACACTTATTAACTTGTAAACTCTGCATACTTATTGTTTCCTTAGCCTGGAGTTTTCTTTCTTTGTCTACCAAGTTAATGATTACTTGTTCTTTGTATCTAATTTAATGCCTCTTTTCTGGATAGGTTTCAGTTGTCTCTTAGACTTTATTGGGTCCTTCTTGGTTTATTTACATAACAAATTTTTACAATGATCAACCCATTTATGTGTATTTTTTTTAATTTTTATTTTTACTTTATTTTACTTTACAATACTGTATTGGTTTTGCCATACATTGACATGAATCCACCACGGGTGTACATGGGAACGTATGTGTATTTTTAAAAGTACATTTTAACTCAATAGATGGTAAGTTCTATTACAACAGTGTCATTTTAATTTTGATTTCTTTGTGTTTTTGGCTCTTAGCACAGTATACAATACAAAGGGAGCAACTGCCAAACAGCTATTTGGGAGAGTAACTATCGACTTCTTTATAGGAAAATTGCTTTACATATGAGTACAGCTACTTATATGAAGAGTCTGGGCTAGTTACCTAAATTTGATGGTAGTTAATAACCTCAGACTGTCTTCAACTTTTACATTCTCATCAAATTTTATACTTCTTGATTTGGCATGTATGTATGTGTAGGTCACCTCATGAACTTTGAAATTTGTCCTGTTGATATCTGTTTATTGAAATAAAGTCTAAAAGGGGTGGTCCTAAGATGGAGGAATAGGATGGGGAGACCACTTTCTCCCCCACAAATTCATTGAAAGATCATTTGAACACTGAGCAAACTCCACAAAACAATTTCTGAATGCTCGCGGGGGACACCAGGCACCCGGAAAGGCAGCCTATTGTCTTTGAAAGGAGGTAGGACAAAATATAAAAGAGAGACAAGAGTTAGGGACAGAGACTCATCCCGGGGAGGGAGTCTTAACACAGCAGAAGTTTCCAAACACCAGGAAACACTCACCGGTGGGTCTGTGGGGAGTTTTGGAATCTCAGAGCGCAACATAACCGGGAGTAAAAAATAAATCAATAAAACCCACAGATGACATGCCTAATTGGCAACTCCCAGCAGAGAAGTAGCCCAGATGCTCGCATCCGCCAGCAGCAAGCAGGGGCTAAACAGGGAGGAGCAGGCTGCATTGCTTAGAGTAAGAAACAGGTCTGAATGCCCTGAGGGCAATTTGAGGGAGCTAACATGAGATAGCCATCCAAAGTATCAGAGAGAGAGAGAAAAGAAAGAGAGAGAGAGAGAGAACTTTCCTATGAAAAGCTCTAACCTAAGGCACTTCTGGGCCCGCTCACAGATCAAAGGACTGAGCAAATACCAGAGGACAGCTGGCTGACTGCGGAACGGCCTATCCCCTGTCAGAGGCAGGGAGGCAGGTGAGCAACAGACAGAGTCGGAAAGGGGCAAACTTGGCCCCAAGAAACAGCATCCTCTTCCAAACTGTGAGTAGGCTCCCAGTTCCTAACCACGTCTTCCTGGGATCCTGGACAGTTGACATACACCAGGAGGGCCACAGTCAGAGATCAGCTCCCCAGAGGAAACACATGGCACACCTGAGACGGTGCTCCTGCTGTGCATCCAGGAAATCCAGAGACTGGGATGGGGGAGGTGATAAGACGCACTGCCCACCTCGGGAGAGTGTACTCGCCAAGCAGCTGGTCGTCTGAGCTGCTCAGACCTGGGAAGGGCACCAAACACAGACCCAACCGAGTCTGTGCCTTTGAGGAGTACCTGAGAACCTGAACCTGAGCAGCTTAGACCTGGGAAGTGCACACAACCCAGTTCCCACTTTAGACAGTTCCCTTGCAGAACAACCTGGAGCCTGAGCAGGGTAGACTGGGAAATCACACACGCCAAGTGAGGGCAAACCCCATGTGGCCCAGACACTGGAAGGACTCCCCACACATGCCAGTGATATTTGTTTGCAGTGTTCCTCCTTCCCCACAGCGCAACTGAATAAGTGAGCCTAAATAAGTGACCGCCTCCACCCGCTTGTGTCAGGGTGGAAATTAGACACTGAAGAGACTTGCAAACAGAAGAAGCCAAAATAAACAGAGGGAACTGCTTGGGAAGTGACAGGTGCAATAGATTAAAACCCTGTAGTTAACACCAGCTACATTGGAAGGCGCCTATAGACCGCAAGAAGAAGTATAAGCTAGAACAAGGAACTATCTGAAACTGAACTGACCCCACACTGCCTACAACAGCTTCAGAGAAATTCCTAGATATATTTTACTATTATCATTTTTTGAACTTTTGAGCCCTTTATTTTTCCTTTAATTTTCATTTTTATAACCTACATTTATAACCTTGCAAAAAAAGATCTTATTTTTAAATCAAATTTCAAATTTTTTTATAATTTTTGTGATTTTTTTTAAATTTTGTATTTTGAGAGTCTAACCTCTACTTTACATTTTTAATCTTTGCTTTTTGGTATTTGTTATCAATTTTGTACCTTTAAGAATACAGTCTTCAGTACCCATTTTTACTTAGGAGCATGATTACTGGCTTGATTGTCCTTTCCCACTTTTGACTTTCCTTTTTCTCCCCTAGGCCACCTCTATCTCCTCCCTTGCCCTTCTCTTCTCTACCTAATGCTGTGAATTGGGTATTCTGGGCTATGGAGAACACTTAAGGAACTGATTACAGGCTAGATCTGTCTCTCTCCTTTTGACTCCCCCTCCTCTCCTCCTGGTCACATCTACCTCCTTCCTCCCTCTTCTCTTCTCTATGTAACTCTGTGAACCTCTCTGGGTGTTCCAGGCTGTAGAGAGCACATAGGGAATTGATTACTGGCTAGCTTGCTCTCTCCCCTTTTGATTCCCCTCTTCTCCTTGTCACCTCTATTTCCCTCCTCCCTCTTTTCTTCTCCATGTAACTCTGTGAATCTCTCCAGGTGTCCCTCAGTGTGGAGAATCTTTTCTCCATTAACCTAGATGTTTTACCATCAGTGAGGTATGGATGGAGAAGTCTTTAGGCTACTGAAAGAATAAGACTGAAAACCAGAGGCAGGAGACTTAAATCCAAAACTTGAGAACACCAGAAAACTCCTGACTCTAGGGAACATTAATCGGCAAGAGCTCATCCAAAAGCCTCCATAACTATGCTGAAACCAAGCTCCACCCAAGAGCCAAAAAGTTCCAGAGCAAGACATACCATGCTAATTCTCCAGCAATGCAGGAATATAGCCATAAGCGTTAATATACAGGCTGCCCAAAGTCACACTAAACCCACAGACACCTCAAAATTCACTCCTGGACACTTTACTGCACTCCAGAGAGAAGAGATCCAGCTCCACCCACCAGAACACTGATGCAAGCTTCCCTAACCAGGAAACCTTGACAAGCCACCTGTCCAACCCCACCAACAGGGAGGAACCTCCACAATAAAGAGGAACCACAAACTTCCAGCATACAGAAAGGCCACCCAAAACACAGCAATCTAAACAAGATGAAAAGGCATAGAAATAGTCAGCAGTAAAGGAACTTGATAAATGCCCACCAAACCAAACAAAAGAGGAGGAGATAGGGGGTCTACCTGAAAAAAGAATTCAGAATAATGATAGTAAAAGTGATACTAAATCTTGAAAACAAAATTGAGTTACAGATAGTCTGGAGACAAGGATTGAGAAGATGTAAGAAATGTTTAACAAGGACTTAGAAGAAATAAAAAAGATTCAATCAATAATGAATAATGCAATAACTGAGATCAAAAACACTCTCGAGGGAACCAAGAGAAGTCTGGAGGGGACTGAGGCAGAAGATAGGATAAGTGAGGTGAAAGATAGAATGGTGGAAATAAATAAAGCAGAGAAGAAAAAAAGAAAAAAAAGAATTAAAAGAAATGAGGACAAACTCAGAGACCTCTGGGACAATGTCAAATGCACCAACATTCTAATCACAGGAATCCCAGAAGAAGAAGACAAACAGAAAGGCCGTGAGAAAATACTTGAGGAGATAATAGTTGAAAACTTCCCCAAACTGGGAAGGAAATAACCACCCAAGTCCAAGAAACCCAGAGTCCCAAGCAGGATAAATTGAAGGTGAAACACCCCAAGACACATATTAATCAAATTAACAAAGATAAAACACAAAGAATAAATATTAAAAGCAGCAAGGGAAAAACAACAAATAACACACAAGGGGATTCCCATAAGGATAACAGCTGATCTTTCAATAGAAACTCTTCAAGCCAGAAGGGAATGGCAGGACATACTTAAAGTGATGAAAGAGAAATGCCTACAACCCAGATTACTGTAGCCAGCAAGGATCTCATTCAAACATGAAGGAGAAATCAAAAGCTTTACAGACAAGCAAAAGCTGAGAGAATTCAGCACCACCAAATCAGATCTTCAACAAATGCTAAAGGATTTTCTCTAGACAGGAAACCCAGAAAAGGTGTATAAACTCGAACCCAAAACAACAAAGTAAATGGCAACGGGATGATACTTATCAATAATTAGGTTAAATGTAAATAGATTGAATGCTCCAACCAAAAGACAAAGACTGGCTGAATAGATACAAAATCAAGACCCCTATATATGCTGCCTACAAGAGACCCACCTCAAAACAAGGGACACATACAGACTGAATGTGAATGGCTGGAAAAAGATATTTCATGCAAATGGAGATCAAAAGAAAGCAGTAATAGCAATATTCATATCAGATAAAATAGACTTTGAAATAAAGGCTGTGAAAAGAGACAAAGAAGGACACAACATAATGATCAAAGGATCAATCCAAGAAGAAGATATAACAATTATAAATATATATGCACTTAACATAGGAGCACAGCAATATGTAAGGCACATGCTAACAAGTATGAAAAGGGAAATTAACAACAACACAATAATGGTGGGAGACTTTAATACCTCACTTACATCTATGGATAGATCAACTAAACCAAAAATTAGCAAGGAAACACAAACTTTAAATGATACAATGGACCAGTTAGACCTAAAGTTAATATCTATAGGACATTTCACTCCAAAACAATGAATTTCACCTTTTTCTCAAGTGCATATGGAAGCTTCTCCAGGATATATCACATCCTGGGCCATAAATCTAGCCTTGGTAAATTAAAAAAAAGAAAAAAAGAAATCATTCCAAGCATCTTTTCTGATCACAATGCAGTAAGATTAGATGTCAATTACAGGGGGAAAAAAAACTATTAAAAATACAAACATATGGAGGCTAAACAACACACTTCTGAATAACCAACAAATCACAGAAGAAATTAAAAAGAAAAGAAATCAAATATGCATAGAAACGAATGAAAATGAAAACACAACAACCCCAAACCTAAGGGACTCAGTAAACGCAGTTTTAAGAGGAAGGTTCATAACAATACAAGCTTTCCTCAAGAAACAAGAGAAAAATCATATAAATAACCTAACTGTACACCTAAAGCTAATAGAAAAGGAAGAAATGAAGAACCTCAGGGTTAGTAGAAGGAAAGAAATCATAAAAAATTAGGGCAGAAATAAATTAAAAAGAAACAAAAGAGACCATAGCAAAAATCAACACAGCTAAAACCTGGTTCTTTGAGAAGATACATAAAACAGACAAACTATTACCCAGAGTCATCAAGAAACAAAGGGAGAAGAAAGAATTAAATCAACAAAATTAGAAATGAAAATGGAGAAATCACAACAGACAACACAGAAACACAAATGATCATAAAAGACTACTATCAGCAATTATATGCCAATAAAATGGACAACTTGGAAAAAATGGACAAATTTTTGAACAAAGTATAACTTTCCAAAACTGAACCACAGAGAAATAGAAAATCCTAACAGACACATCACAAGCACAGAAATCAAAACTGTAATCAGAAATCTTCCAGCAAACAAAAGCCCAGGACCAGATGGCTTCACAGCTGAATTCTACCAAAAATTTAGAGAAGAGGTAACACCTATCATACTCAAACTCTTCCGAAAATTGCAGAGGAAAGTAATCTTCCAAACTCTTTCTATGAGGCCACCATCACCCTAATACCAAAACCTGACAAAGATGCCATAAAAAAAGAACACTACAGGTCAATATCACTGATGAACATAGATGCAAAAATCCTTAACAAAATTCTAGCAAACAACATCCAACAGCATATTAAAAAGATCATACATCATGACCAAGCGGGCTTTATTCCAGGAATGCAAGGATTTTTTTAATATCTGCAAATCAATCAATGTAATACACCACATTAACAAACTGAGAGATAAAAACCATATGATTATCTCAATAAATGCAGAGAAAGCCTTTGGCAAAATTCAACATCCATTTATGATAAAAAAAAAAAGCTCCAGAAAATTGAAAGATAAAAACCATATGATTATTTCAATAGATGCAGAGAAAGCCTTTGACAAGATTCAACATCCATTTATGATAAAACCCTCCAGAAAGCAAGCATAGAAGGAACATACCTCAACATAATAAAAGCCATATATGATAAACCCCCAGCAAACATTAGCCTCAGTGGTGAAAAATTGAAAGCATTTCCCCTAAAGTCAGGAACAAGACAACGGTGCCCACTTTCACCACTACGATTCAACATAGTTTTGGAAGTTTTGGCCACAATAATCAGCGAAGAAAAACAAATAAAAGGAATCCAGATTGGAAAGAAGAAGTAAAACTCTTACTGTTTGCAGATGACATGATCCTCTACATTGAAAACCCTAAATATTCTGCTGGAAAATTACTAGAGCTAATCAAGAATATAGTAAAGTTTCAGGATATAAAATTAACACACAGAAATCCCTTGCATTCCTATACACTAACAATGAAAAAATAGAAAGAGAAATTAAGGAAACAATTCCATTCACCATTGCAATGAAAAGAATAAAATACTTAGAAATAAATCTACGTAAAGAAACAAAAGACCTATATATAGAAAGCTATAAAACACTGATGAAAGAAATCAAAGATGACACAAATAGATGGAGAAATATACCATGTTCATGAATTGGAAGAATCAATATAGTGAAAATGAGTATACTACCTAAAGCAATCTGTAGATTCAATGCAATCCCTATCAAGCTACCAATCCTATTTCTCAGAGAATTAGAACAAATAATTTCACAATTTGTATGGAAATATGAAAAATCTCTGATAGCCAAAGCAATCTTGAGAAAGAAGAATGGAACTGGAGGAATCAACCTGCCTGACTTCAGGCTCTACTACAAAGCCACAGTCATCAAGACAATATGGTACTGGCACAAAGACAGAAATATAGGTCAATGGAACAAAATAGAAAGCCCAGAGATAAATCCACACACCTATGGACACCTTATCTTCCACAAAGGAGACAAGAATATACGATGGAGAAAAGACAATCTATTTAACAAGTAGTGCTGGGAAAACTGGTCAACCACTTGTAAAAGAATGAAACTAGAACCCTTTCTAACACCATACACAATAATAAACTCAAAATGGATTAAAGATCTAAATGTAAGACCAGAAACTATAAAACTCCTAGAGGAAAACATAGGCAAAACACTCTCTGACATAAATCACAGCAGGATCATCTATGACCCACCTTCCAGAGTAATGGAAATAAAAGCAAAAATAAACAAATGGGACCTCATTAAACTTAAAAGTTTTTACACAATGAAGGAAGGTGAAAAGCAAGGTGAAAAGACAGCCTTCAGAATGGGAGAAAATAATAGCCAACGAAGCAACTGACAAAGAATTAATCTCAAAAATATACAAGCAGCTCCTCTGTCTCAATTCCAGAAAAAAAAAAGACCCAATCAAAAAATGGGCCAAAAAACTAAACGACATTTTTCCAAAGAAGACATTCAGATGGCTAACAAACACAGGAAAAGATGCTCAACATCACTCATTGTCAGAGAAATGTAAATCAAAACCACAATGAGGTACCATCTCACGCCAGTCAGAATGGCTGCTATCAAAAAGTCTACAATCAATAAATGCTGGAGAGGGTGCACAGAAAAGGGAACCCTCTTACACTGTTGGTGGGAATGTAAACTAATACAGCCACTATGGAGAACAGTTTGGAGATTCCTTAAAAAACTGAAAATAGAACTGCAATATGACCCAGCAATCCCAACTGCTGGACATACACACCAAGGAAACCAGAATTGAAAGAGACATGTGTACCCCAATGTTCATCGCAGCACTGTTTACAACAGCCAGGACATGGAAGCAACCTAAATGTCCATTGGCAGATGGATGGATAAGAAAGCTGTGGTATATATACACATGGAATATTATTCAGCCATTGAAAAAAATGCATTTGAATCAGTTCTAATGAGGTGGATGAAAATGGAGCCTATTAGCCTATTATATAGAGTGAAGTAAGTCAGAAAGAAAAGCACCAATATGGTATACTAACACATATATATGGAATTTAGAAAGATGGCAACGATGACCCTATATGCGAGACAGCAAAAGAGACACAGATGTAAAAAACAGTCTTTTGGACTCTGTGGTAGAAGGCAAGGGTGGGATATGAGAGAATAGCATTGAAACATGTATATTATATGTGAAACAGATTGCCAGTACAGGTTCAATGCATGAGACAGGATGCTCAGGTCTGGTGCACTGGGATGACCCTGATGGATGGGATGGGGAGGGAAGTGAGAGGGGGATTCAGAATCGGGAACACATATATACCCATGGCTGATTCATGTCAATGTATGGCAAAAATCACTACAGTATTATAAAGTAAATAACCTCCAATTAAAATAAATTAATTATTTTTAAAATGTAATAAAGTCTAAAATGCTTAATGTATAGTTTAGATGCAGTAATGTTTATATATACACATGAAAACTGGCATAGTAAGGTCCAGACAAGAGAACTGTCTTATCATTAAGATGTAAACCAATAAAGCATGTAATGGGATAATGAGGAAATGCCAATATTAGTGGAAGTCTGTTTTATAATTCTAACATTTAAAATCAGATGAGAACATTGCATCACAAAAGTTGATTTTGGACAAGTTGACTCTCAGAAGAACACTTCAAATCTGTAGAATAATTGGCATAGAAATTTGAGGTCCTCTTGAAAATACTCTGTATTTCCAGTTAGGGGGAAGGATAGAAAAACAATTCTCAAGATGATTGAACTGAAATCAGTAAACAGACTCTTAAACCTGGAAGAGGTATCAGAGATGATAACATCCAAGCTGCAAGTGAGGACGCTGAGGTTGAGAGAAATTTCCCAGATCAAGATGTGTTTCTGGCAGGCATAGAAGTGCTTAGAATCCCAGTCTCTTGACATAAGCTAATGCCTCTTATTATCTGGTAAACATTTTACTGAGCTAGATTTTGGCAAGGATTTAAAAAACAAAAAAACAAAAAAGACATGAATGCCAAATTTACATGCTCAGAATGCTGGGCAATACCTTGTATTAATTTAGCAAAACACATAGAGCACTTGCCAATTAGGAGCTTGAAAACACAAGATTTGTTTTATACAGTACAAAATGGATAGTTATTAAGGGCATTAAGATACTCTCAATGAATAACAAAATGAGAAAATAGTGAGAAATAAAACTGCAAATTTTTTAAAACACAGAAGTACATTTTAATAGTATATTTTTGGAAAACTGGTAGGTACTGATGAGACTTGAATATTTAGACAAGGAGGAGAAAGGAAGTTCATTACTTGTAATTAATTTTTAGAATTATTCTTTCAGAAGGTGAGATACCAGAATATATTTGAATCAAAGGATGCAGAATTTGTGGCTAATGGAAAGGAAACTACAGTTCATGCCCCAAATCTTCCGTTGCTCTTCCAGGTCAATCTCTGTAATATTTTTCAAATTGGCCCATGTCCTGAGGATCTGCCCTATATTGATTATATCAGGCCCTTTGGCTTGTGGGCTCTACCTGGGTTGAACCTGTATGCAGTACTGTGAGAGATCATAAAAATGGGAGGAGAGTGAGCTCAGAGTGCTTTTTTTCCTGGATGGCTTCAGCTGGCTGCATCCCCCATGATAGGAAGGACCACTGGTTCTCCTAAGGTGTCCCCTTTCATTTTTGTGTGTGCAGAAAACTATCCTTCTAATATCTCCTAGTGCTTAGGTGATTTGCAACTCTGCTGGTGGTGGTCCTGTGTTTCTGTCTCATTCTATGAAGTCTCCCTACTCTGACCTTTGTAAATACCTCCCCTTTGACATATCTCAAATTTTATTATTTCACTTGTTTTCTGTTGGGTCACAGATTGATATAATAATTACCACCAGGAGTGGGCCTAATAAAAAGGTTTTTAAAATGGGATTCTGTTTTTTGTTTTGTTTTGTCCACACTGTGTATAGGATTCTTAGTTCCTCAATCTAGGATAAAACCATCACCCCAGCAGGGGGAGGATGAAGTCTTAATGACTGAACTGCCAAAGAATTTCCTAAGAGAAACATAATTCAAAAAGACACTTGTATACCGGTGTTTACTGTAGCACTCTTTACAACAGCCAAGACATGGAAACAACATAAAAGTCCATCAACAGAGGAATGGATAAAGATGTGGTCCATACATATGATAGAATATTACTCAGTCATAAAAGGAACAAAATTGGGTCATATGTAGAAATGTGGATGTGATCTAGAAATTTGCATACAAAGTGAAGTAAGTCAGAAAGAGAAAAACAAATATATATTATTAATAACACACATATGTGGAATCCAGAAAATATAGTATAGACAGTCTTATTTGTAAAACAAACTAGAGATGTAGACATAGAGAATAAACATATGGACATAGGTGGGATGAGGGTGGGATGAAAGAGGAGATTGAGACTGACATATATTCAGTACTATATATACAATAGATAAGTAATGAGAATCTACTGTATAGCACAGAGAACTGTACTTAATACACTGTGGTGACCTAAATGGGAAGGAAATCCAAAAAAGAGGGGATGTATGTGTATGTATCAGTTCAGTTCAGTTCAGTTCAGTTGCTCAGCCATGTCCGATTCTTTGTGACTCCGTGAATCACAGCACGCCAGGCCTCCCTGTCCCTCACCAACTCTGGAGTTTACTCAAACTCATGTCCATCAAGTCGGTGATGCCATCCAGCCATCTCATCCTCTGTCATCCCCTTCTCCTCCTGCCCCCAATCCCTCCCAGCATCAGAGTCTTTTCCAATGAATCAACTCTTCACATGAGGTGTCCAAAGTACTGGAGCTTCAGCTTTAGCATCATTCCCTCCAAAGAAATCCCAGGACTGATCTCCTACAGAATGGACTGGTTAGATCTCCTTGCAATCCAAGGGACTCTCAAGAGTCTTCTCCAACACCACAGTTCGAAAGCATCAATTCTTCAGTGCTCAGCCTTCTTCACAGTCCAACTCTCACATCCATACATGACTACTGGAAAAACCATAGCCTTGACTAGATGGACCTTAGTTGGCAAAGTAATGTCTCTGCTTTTGAATATGCTATCTAAGTTGCTCATAACTTTTCTCCCAAGGAGTAAGCGTCTTTTAATTTCATGGCTACAATCACCATCTGCAGTGACTTTGGAGCCCCCCAAAAATAAAGTCTGACACTGTTTCCACTGTTTCCCCATCTATTTCCCATGAAGTGATGGGACCGGATGCCATGATCTTCGTTTTCTGAATGTTGAGCTTTAAACCAACTTTTTCACTCTCCTCTTTCACTTTCATCAAGAGGCTTTGTAGTTTCACTTTCCACTTTCTGCCATAAGGGTGGTGTCATCTGCATATCTGAGGTTATTGATATTTCTCCTGGCAATCTTGATTCTGAAATCAAGTTGTGCTTCATCCAGCTGGCATTTTGTATGATGTACTTCGCATATAAGTTAAATAAGCAGGGTGACAATATATAGCCTTCACATACACCTTTCCAAATTTGGAACCAGCCCATTGTTCCATGTCTGATTCTAACTGCTGCTTCTTGTCTTACATAGAGATTTCTCAGGAGGCAAGTAAAGTGGTCTGATATTTTCATTTCTTTAAGAATTTTCCACAGTTTGCTGTGATCCACAGTCAAAGGATTTAGCAGTCAGTGAAGTAAAAGTATATGTTTCTCTGGAATTCTCTTGGCTGTTCTATGACCCAACAGATGTTGGCAATTTGATCTCTGCTTCTTCTGCTTTTTCTAAATCCAGCTTGAATATCTGGATGTTCTCAATTCATGTACTGTTGAAGACTAGCTTGGAGAATTTTGAGCATTATTTTGCTAGTGTGTGAGATAAGTACAATTGTGCAGTAGTTTGAACATTCTTTGGCATTGCCCTTCTTTGGGATTGACATGAAAACTGATGTTTTCCAGTCCTGTGACTACTGCTGAGTTTTCCAAATTTGCTGGTATACTGAATGCAGTACATTAACAACATCATCTTTTAGGATTATCAGTTCAGTTCAGTTCAGTCATTCAGTTGTGTCTGACTCTTTGTGACCCCATGGACTGAAGCATTTCAGGCCTCCCTGTCCATCTCCAACTCCCAGAGCTTACACACTCATATTCAGTGAGTCGGTGATGCCATCCAACCATCTCATCCTCTGTCATCCCCTTCTCCTCCTGCCTTCAATCTTTCCCAGCATCAGGGTCTTTTCAAATGAGTCAACTCTTCACATTTGGTGGTCAAAGTATTGGAATTTCAGCTTCAGCATTAGTTCTTCCAATGAATATTTAGGACTGATTTCCTTCAGGGTTGACTGGTTTGATCTCCTTGCAGTCCAGGAGACTCTCAAGAGTCTTCTCCAACACCACGGTTCAAAAGCATCAATTCTTCAGTGCTCAACTTTCTTTATAGTCCAACTCTCACATCCATACATGACTACTCACCACAATATATCATTATAATAAGAGTAGCAGCAGTAGCAGCTGCAAAATTCTTAATAAGAATGTTACATATAGCAGCATAAGTATTATATATATGTATATGTGTATATATGTGCATATATATATATACATATATATATATATTCACATTGGGAAGTAATGTCCAGTTTAGGACAAAGCCACAATTCTAACATTAGTGGAAAAAACTTATTTTGGAGATATATAAATAAAGAAAAAATAAAAGGAAATAGAAAACTAGCTTATATAACATAGAATCCTCAGATAACAATAATTTTGAAAGCTAATTATAAGAGTATTCATTTAGCTGCAAATATTACCAACTTGGGCTTCCCAAATGGCTCAATGATAAAGAATTCACCTGCCAGTGCAGGAGATGCAGTAGACATAGATTTGATCCCTGGTTCAGGAAGATCCCTTCAATAAATAAGTGGCAACCGCTGCAGTATTCTTGCCTGGAGAATCCCACGGACAGAGGAGCCTGGCCTGCTACCATCCATAGGGTCACAAATTGTTGAACACAACAGTGTGACTGAGCATGCATTTCCTGAGACACTGGGCACTCAAGTGAATTCTGAGGCTACATAGTGAGCAAAGCAGTCAGGGCTTCCTTTTTAACTACTTTTATTCATGAGAGTCTGAATAGCTTATGAATAGGATTGTTTTCTTGTACTTATTCTTGGTTATTCAATAAAGTCAACTGAGAACTTTTTTAAATGCTGATTTCATATATCTTATATACCTCTTTCCTATCACAACTTAGTCATCTAGGAAATATTTTTCTTCGATGCATGCATGTCTGTTGAACATGCATGAAGATTCTTTTCCCACATAGGCTGTTAAAGAGCATTGAGTGGAGTTCCCCATGCTATACACTAGGTCCTTGTTGGTTATCCATATTATATATAGTGTGTATATGTCAATCCCAATCTTCAAACTAATCCCTCACTCCTTTGTAGATCAACTATACTTTAAAGAAAATTTTAAAAAGAAAAGAAAAAAACGATACCTGAAGAAAGGAAAAGGATGCTGTCAGTTATCTAGTTAACAAAGTTAAGCATGAAAAGATTAAAAGTGAGATGCAAAATCAACAAACATTTTTCAGTTTTTAAAGCTTGTATTTCTCCACAGTTCTGGCCATCTTGTATTGTAAAGAAAACAAACATAATAGTTGGAATTAGTGCTTGTTCCTTTGAAATTGATTAACAGTTTACTTCATTTTTTTCTCACCAATTCCCTTTCTTTTATCATATGAAATACTGGCATGTCAAATAATTTTAACTCTTAGATTGATAAGATAATACAAATATTATTTCCAGGTTGAAAAGATAATGGTTAGTAAATGCAATTAGTTTTGAATTTGTAGAGTTTTCTGTATTTTAAATTTAATGATGAAAGTAGCCTTATCACTTAGGCCTAATTTCCAAATTCCTTTAAAAATATCATTTATGAGCAAAAAAGTATTAAAAATAGGGATTGATGACATGGGTGTTCCTTTACTTTCCACCTACTAATTAAAGGAATAAAATAGTTACAAACTTATAACAATGGGGATAAAGAGGAAGCTACTAGAAGGTTTGTTCTATCAAAACAAAGGAGTAAATTCAGAAAGGAAAAACATGAATAATCAGAATACAGTATAACCAACACAGAGGCTGAGAGAATTCACAGGACAGCCATGTGGCAGGCAAGGGAGGAGCAGTCTAGATCAGAACAGAAGAATTGAAACTTTAAAGGAGAAGACCACCAGTAAAAGGAACACATCTATTGTGCATGTGAGTAACACATTTGGACATTTGGAATCTAGAGACCACATTTCAATAAGAATGATGGAAAAATTATGAGTGAACTCAGTAAAACATAACAGTTATTTCTTACATGTATTACATAGTTACATTAATTAGTCTTTTGGGGAAAAAGGGGTATAAAATATTAAATCAAATTTTCAAAAATGGAAAAATAATAGCATAATTGTTAATATGGCAGAAACTTAATAATAAGAAGGCCTTAGAGGCAAAGACATTTTTATGAACTAGGCATGAATCCCTTTAATGAACTTCAACTTATGTCTCTATAAGGATCTGCAAGAACATATTTCTCAAGGAAAAGTTTATTCTCATAATGGCCTAGTCCTAACAACAAGTAGAGCATGTCTAGAAGCAGTTTTCCACTGGATTTGGGGCTGGTGAGAAGCCTAGTGATAAGAAAGACACACAAACAGTAATAACAGCAACAGATATCCAAAGTAGATATCTGAGAGCGCCTCACACTAAAAAACAACAACACAGGCCTAACGTTTAGAAGGTGAAAACTTCCAAAATAAAGATTGTACAAGTTCTTGCAAAATTCATGCCTTATCTTTATCACCATGTGTGCAGTGACCATGTGAAACCAGATTCCCCACATTGCCCTGGTCAGACACTAACTGTGGGATGGAATAGGTTGTACCAAAGATGTTACATATTTTTTTACATGTTAGATAAATGTTGAACTTCACCTCATCCCTATACATAGGAAATCAGATGATTAGGAATTCTTCCGACTGTGTGTTCCAGGAAAGGACTTACTCCAAGAACCACACTTGCCCTAAAGAATCTAGGTGGGACTTGGCGGGTAGCCCTCTGGCTGACCTTGGACAAGGCTGAATACACATCCTCTTCTCTGTCTCTTCAATGAATAGCTGACTGATCTGGACAAAATGCCTCTTATCTTGACATTAACAAATATCAGCCAGGCTTCCTCTTCTAAGGGCTATGACCTTTAACCCACCATAAATTTTAAGCAAGCATTGGGAACCCAGCAGATCAGTTGAGTTCAGTTGATTTCAGTTGCTCAGTCATGTCCAACTCTTTGCAATCCCATGAACCGCACCATGCCAGGCCTCCCTGTCCATCACCAACTCTCAGAGTTTACCCAAACTCACGTCCATCATGTCAGTGATGCCATCAAACCATCTCATCTTCTGTCGTCCCCTTCTCCTCCTGCCCCCAATCCCTCCCAGCATCAGGGTCTTTTCCAATGAGTCCTCTTCACATGAAGTGGCCAAAGTATTGGAGTTTCAGCTTCAACATCAGTCCTTCCAATGAACACCCAGGACTGATCTCCTTTAGGATGGACTGGTTGGATCTCCTTGCAGTCCAAGGGGCTCTCAAGAGTCTTCTCCAACAGCACAGTCCAAAAGCATCAATTCTTCGGTGCTCACCCTTCTTCACAGTCCAACTCTCACATCCATACATGACCGCTGGAAAAACCATAGCCTTGACTAGATGGACCTTAGTTAAATATGCTATCTAGGTTGGTCATAAGTTTCCTTCCAAAGAATAAGTGTCTTTTAATTTCATGGCTGCAATCACCATCTGCAGTGATTTGGGAGCACCAAAAAATAAAGTCTGACACTGTTTCCACTGTTTCCCCATCTATTTCTCATGAACTGATGGGACCGGATGCCATGATCTTCATTTTCTGAATGTTGAGCTTTAAGCCAACTTTTTCACTGTCCTCTTTCACTTTCATCAAGAGGCTTTTTAGTTCCTCTTAACTTTCTGCCCTAAGGGTGGTGTCATCTGCATATCTGAGGTTATCGAAATTTTTCCCAGCAATCTTGATTTCAGCTTGTGCTTCTTCCATCCCAGTGTTTCTCGTGATTTATTCTGCATATAAGTTAAATAAGCAGGGTGATAATATACAGCCTTGACGTACTCCTTTTCTTATTTGGAACCAGTCTGTTCTTCCATGTCCAGTTCTAACTGTTGCTTCCTGACCTGTATACAGGTTTCTCAAGAGGCAGGTCAGGTGGTCTAGTATTCCCATCTATCTCAGAATTTTCCACAGTTTATTGTGATCCACACAGCCAAAGGCTTTGGCATAGTCAATAAAGCAGAAATAGATGTTTTTCTGGAACTCTCTTGTTTTCTGATGATCCAGTGGATGTTGGCAATTTGATCTTTGGTTCCTCTGCCTTTTCTAAAACTAGTTTGAACATCTCGAAGTTCATGGTTCATGTACTGCTGAAGCCTGGCTTGGAGAATTTTGAGCATTACTTTACTGGCATGTGAGATGAGTGCAATTGTGCGGTAGTTTGAACATTCTTTGGCATTGCCTTTCTTTGGGATCAGAATGAAAGCTGACCTTTCCCAGTCCTGTGGCCACTGTTGAGTTTTCCAAATTTGCTGGCATATTGAGTGCAGCACTTTCACAGAATCGTCTTTCAGGATTTGAAATAACTCAGCTGGAATTCCATCATGTCCACTAGCTTTGTTCATAGTGATGTTTTCTAAGGCCCACTTGACTTTCCATTCCAAGATGTCTGGCTCTAGGTGAGTGATCACACCATCGTGATTATCTGGGTGGTGAATATCTTATTTATATAGTTTTGTGTGGCCACCTCTTCTTAATATCTTCTACTTCTGCTAGGTCCATACTATTTCTGTCCTTTATTGAGCCCATCTTTGAATGCAACGTTCCCTTGGTATCTCTAATTTTCTTGATACTAGAATGAGAAACAGGTCTCTCCACTCTCAGTGCCTCATCCTGAGAACTGGCTGACAGCAAAACTGACACTTCCTGCTCAACTACCCAATCATGCCTCCTGCTCACCCCACTCCTCTGTCAATGATAAGAATCAATAATAAGAATAAAAGGAGGGTTTTTTGAGCCAACTGATAAATAGCTCAGAAGCTTGTTTCCCAGATAACTCAAAACTGCTCCAGAGAAGCAGAGTTTTCAGCATAGCTGTAAATCTATCAGAACAAAGACATTAAATAAATCAGAAATGCATTTCTCCAAAGTTTAAAAAAAAAAAACAAAAAACAGATCATTACTTGCATGTACAGCACATACAGTATGGCTTTGGCACATGAGAAGGGAGTCATTTTTTACATGCACATTCTTTACTTGTGGTCAGTGTGCCCTTTCAGAGAAGGCAATGGCACCCCACTCCAGTACTCTTTCCTGGAAAATCCCATGGGCAGAGGCTTGGGAGGCTGCAGTCCATGGGGTCACTAAGAGTCGGACATGGCTGAGCGACTTCACTTTCACCTTTCACTTTCATGCATTGGAGAAGGAAATGGCAACCCACTCCAGCGTTCTTGCCTGGAGAATCCCAGGGATGGGGGAGCCTGGTGGGCTGCCGTCTCTGGGGTCACACAGAGTCGGACGCGACTGAAGAGATTTAGCAGCAGCAGCAGTGTGCCCTTTCCTTTAATAATTAAAGCAGGGACTTTCCTGGTGGTCCAGTGGTTAGGAATCCTCCTGCCAATGCAGGGGACATGGGTTTGATCCCTGGCCCAGAAGCTAAGATCTCCCATGCTGTGGCAGAACTAAGCCTATGCTCCACGAGAGGAGAAGCCACTGCAATGAGAAGACCATGCACCAAAACTAGGGAGTAGCACTCACTCGCAGCAGCTAGAAAAAGCCCGCACACAGCAGCAAGGAGCTAGCGTGCTGCAGCCAAGACCCAGCTCAGCCATGAACACATAAACACAGCTAAAGCACAGAGACAGTGTATGTTTGACGGGGCAGAGACGGGGCGTCTCACGTTAACTCATGCATAAGCCTGAATGACTTCCCTGTGTCTTAATATATGAACATTTGTTTCATTTCCTACAAAAGAAAACTTTTCTGCCTAATCTTTGAAAAACGTACAGGACTTACAATGGAAAATTTTCTGTATGGTGGTTGTCACTTTTCCCTTATCCCAACAGTTAAAGTCTCTCATTTCATTCAAAAGATCTGGTCTTTTGCTTGACAAGAGAATCTCCAAGTCTGGAGCCTCTTAGAGAAGTGAATGCTTTCTCCAACTCTCTTCACTTTCCTTTTCAAAGTGACAATAAAATTCAACTTTATTAATTTCAGGGCATAGCTAATGTACTTAAAAGTAAATGCTAAATTTGTTTGGGAAAATTATGGAAGAAGATGTTAGCAGTTTGTCTTTTTCATTTTGCTGTTGTTGTTGTTGTTGAAAATTTAGTAAATGCCAAGGACTTCATTAAGTACGTATCTTACAGCAGTAGAGTGGGTATTACTACTTAGACTCACTTTACAAATGAAGTGAAGTTAAGTGAAAGTTGCTCAGTTGTGTCTGAATCTTTGAGACCACATGGACTGTATAGTCCATGAAATTCTCCAGACCAGAATACTGGAGTGGGTAGCCTTTCCCTTCTTCAGGGGATCCTCCCAACCCAGGGATCAAATCCAGGTCTCCCAAATTGCAGGCAGATTCTTTACCAGCTGAGCCACACAAATGAGAGAATTAAAATTGAATGAGGCTTGAGATACAAGCCACTCAACTACTGTATGGCAGGCCTAAGATTTTAACCAAAGTTTTTCCAACACCAGTTTGGATACATATATGTGTTTATGACACTCACTTTTTACTAGTCATCTGGAATTTTGGAATGACAGAACAATCAAGTATTTTGTATATTCAGTTCAGTTCAGTCGTATCTCTTTGCCATCCCATGGACTGTAGCATGCCAGGCTTCCCTGTCCATCACCAACTCCCAGAGCTTGCTCGAGCTCATGCCCATCAAGTTGGTGATACCATCCAACCATCTCATCCTCTGCTATCCCCTTCTACTCCTGCCTTCAATCTTTCCCAGCAACAGGGTATTTTCCATTGAGTTAGTTCTTCACATCAGTGGCCAAACTACTGGATCAGGTGGCCAAATTCTCTTATATATTAAGTGGTGGTATTTCAGTAATCTCTAATATTTACCAGTAGAGAACATAGCAATCACCCTTATAAACAGAGTGAGGGGTTAAACTTTAATTTTATTAAAGGGATGGGTATGAATATCATCACTTATGGAGGAGATACAGAATTTAAATAAAATACAAATGATTAAGAGTGAAACCCTGGACAACACTGCTATTTTAAGAGCTAGTCAGAGAATGAGGAAGTTAGGAAAGTGCTTTTGAAAGAGTAGCTGGAAAACCAGAAGAAAGTGCAGTCATTGAAGGCAGAGGAACGTGGAATTTCAAGAATGAGATGGTCGATTGTAAAATGCAGGAAAGTGACATGATAAAAGTACTACATAACTTTTTCACTTAGTAGTTAGGCCTTATTAATATCTTTGGCAAAGATAATTAACATGCAAGATTAAGAACAAAATGTAGAGGTATGAAAGGGTGAGATGAGGAGGTGTGGACCCAGAATATAAACTATATAAATTAGCCCCACGTGGAGCCATGGTGATGAATGGAAGTGTAGAAAGATGCACATATAGGACTAGATGTTGGGAGATGACGGCATAAGGAAAGTTCACCATTGCTGCTGCTGAGTCAGTTCTGATGTGTACTATTCAGTTCAACCCTATGGACTGCAGCCTGCCAGGCTCCTGCGTTCATGATATTCTCTAGGCAAGAGTACTTACAGGGGGTTGCTATGCCCTCTTCGCGGGGATCATCCTGACCCAGGGATCAAACCCAGGTCTCCTGCATTGCAGGCAAGTTCTTTACTGCTAAGCCACCAGGGAAGCCCAAGAAAAGTTCATTATTTAACACATACTAAGTGTGAGCAGACTTGCATGCTGAATTTAAGAAACAAGTCTGGAGGAAGATGGTGAAGATAACATATACAAAAGAGAAATAATTTGACTGGAGACTAGAGATTATCATATAGAATGACATGAGTAAGAAAGAGAAAAGTAAGTATTGTGTATTAACACATACGTGTGGAATTTGGGAAAATGGTATAGACTATTTTATTTGCAAAGGAGGAATAGAGAGGCAGACATAGAGAACAAATTCATGGGCGCCAAGCAGGGAGAGAGGAGGGCAGGATGAATTGGGAGACTGGGATTGACACACAGACACTAGCGGCTCTGTATATACAATGGACGCCTAACGCGAACTTACCGCATAGCACAGGGGCCGTACTCACTGCCCTGTGGCCACACACAGGGGAAGAAACCCAAAAATAAGGTACATAAGCCTACACGTGACTGATTTGCTTTGCTGTACCGTGGAAACAAACACGGGCTCAGACGGTGAAGGATCCGCCTGCAATGTGAGACACCCGGGTTCAGTGCTTGGGTGGGGAAGATGGCCTGTAGGAGGGAAAGGCTACCCACTCTAGTAGAGAATCCCATGGACAGAAGAGCCTGGCGGGCTACAGCCCTTGGGGTTACACAGAGTTGGACACGACTGAGCAGCTAAGCACAGCAGAGCACAGAAACAAACAACATTGTAAAGCAAGTATACGCCAATAAAAAAAAAAATTTTTAATGTGGAGTAAGTCCACTGAACAGGAAGCAAATAATGAAATCCAGGTTACATGTGGAGCGATTGGCCATTAAGATTAAAAATTCAGAAGGAAAGAGAAAGTGATGAAGTCAAATTAGAATAATATTAAGAGAAAGATGTGGGGTTTCATACCTAAGGGACTATCTTTTCTCACAGAAGTCAGGAAAATGGTCATATGCTGAGAGAGGCGTATGATACATAGCTGGATTGGTGTCGATTTGAGAGAATTGCTGGGGAGAACTGCAGAAAATGCACTCAGGATTTCCGGATGCTAACTGGGCACTGAATCTTAACAGCCAGTTGAAGATTTTAAGTCGTTAGTCACACTTTCTTGTAGCATTCAGCTTCTAAAATGAAATTTCTTACTTCATGGACAGCTATTTTTTTCCATCACTTTCAATAGCAGTGGATGTACATAATTTGAGGATAAATTCTTAGTTTGTCTCACTTTATTTAAAAAACTGGAACTCAAATCTGCTTGAAATGTTAAGGTTATTTAAATGCATGAAAATTTGAAACCATAATTATGTAAATTAGAAAACTCTGTGTCCCTAGATTTGCTAGAAATGTTAGCTGAATGAAACTGTTTTCATTTTGATGTTGCTTTGGGCCAAGGATCTAGCTATGCATTTTGATCTGATGATTTGAAATCCAATTTGACATGTATTTTTAAAAATCTGGTCAATAAATCTCTTTGGTCCTATTTATTTATTCATTTATTTTTCTGAGTCAAAGGTATATGAATGTTAACCTTTGTCTTGAAAGCTGTCATGATAAAAAATTTCGGTCTTTTTTTAAAATTATTCCTTCACTGTCTAAATAAAAATTAAGTTGAAAAAAGCTACAAGCATTTGCATTAAACTACACTATAGAGATATTATGTGGTTGCTTTCTCCACAGGCATTAAATAAACCTTAATACTGCTTCATCTTCTATAGTGAATCTTATCCCAGTCAGGTTTTATTTCAGATGGGCTGTCATAGCCTTAAAGGACAAAAGCTCCTTTTGAAATGCAAACTATTACCTTTTGAAAGGATCATGTAACTCAAACAGCTTTAGAGAATTATTAGATTTTAAATGTAATCTTTAGGGATATTAAAATATAATACATTATTTATTAATTATCAGATTCATATAGTTTATATTACCTAACATAATTTCAATATGCACTATGTTGTTTCTAAGACTGCATTTTTAGAATAAGTATGTGAAGTGAAATTGCTCAGTTGTGTCTGACTCTTTGCAGCTCCATGGACTGTAGCCTACCACCCTCCTCCATCCATAGGATTTTCCAGCCAAGAATATTGGAGTGGGTTGCCATTTCCTTCTCCAGAGGATCTTCATGACCCAGGGATCAAACCCGGGTCTCCTGCATTGAAGGCAGATGCGTTACCATCTGAACCACCAAGGAAATCCAAATAAGTATACTCTAAGGTAATTGACTTCAAGGATTATGCAGCTCATACATATGGATGGACTAATGTTAGGTTTACTGCAAAGAGATGTATAGTAAAATTTCTAAAATATGAAGCATTTGACTCAGTTTGATATATTTAATTATAAAATATCTTGGCTACCTACTACGTGCATGCTAAAGCTAAAGAAAAAGATTTATTTGTCTTGTTTTTAGTTTCACTTAGGACTTCCCTGGTGGCTCACATGGTAAAGGATCAGCCTGCCAATACAGGAAGGAGACCGGGGTTTGCTCCCTGGGTCAGGAAGATCCCCTGGAGAAGGCAATGGCAACCCACTCCAGTATTCATGCCTGGAGAATCCCATGGACAAGACGAGCCTGGTGGGGTACAGTCCATGGGGTTGCAAAGGGTCGGACGTGACTGTTCAACTAACACATAGCCTTAGATAAACAGAAATAATTTAATAGGCAAGTAAGCTATGAAAGGATTCATGGTATAAACTATTTTGAGGATTATCTTCCAAATAATGGTGTTTCTTATACTGAAATTTGCTAACTAGACCATAAAAGATGTTTCATACACTGTTGTCAGTGCTGATAAGATAATAATCATAAAAATGTGTTACTATACTTCTTAGAATGTCTTGTGTCAGATGATGGTATATTGGATGGGCACGCCAGATAGCTTGTGATAAGGGGGCATGGATTAAATATATCTAGATAGTCCTTTATGTGGAAACAGGAAGGACACGGAAGTTCCAAAGGCAGTACTCTCTAATCATGACTGACAGAGGAACTGGACTTCAGTTATTTGCTACTAAGTAGCCATTAGGAGGGGCTTCTCTGGTGGCTCAGAGGAAAAAAATCTGTCTGCAATGCAGGAAGACTCAGGTTTGATCCCTGGGTCAGGAAGATCCCTTGAAGGAGGACATGGCAACCCCCCCCACCCCGTATTCTTGCCTGGAGAGTCCCCATGGGCAGAGGAGCCTGGTAGGCTACAGTCCATAAGGTTAAAAAGAGCTGGACATGACTGAAGCACAGTAGCAATTAGGAGGGCCTTCCCTGGTGGCCCAGATGGTAAAGAATCTGCCTGCAATATTCCATCCTTGGGTTGGCAAGATCCCTTGGAGAAAGCAATGGTTATCCACTCCAGTATTCTTGCTGGGAAATCCCATGGACAGAGGTGCCTGGTGGGTTATAGCCCATAGGATCAAGGAGTCAGACACAACTGAGCAACTTTCATATACACACAGCCACTGGGAAGCACTGAGCAGGCCATTTGGTGATACTGTGGAAAAGTGGAGAGCAGGGCATGGGGGTTAGATGTGCACCCATGGCTGCATTATGTTATTTTGTCTAATCACTGTATTTTAATACTTACGTATCCTACTTTCTAAGGTTCCATGGGTCAAATTTAAGTAGTTTAAATATCTCACCAGTTGATTTACAGAGAAGAGACAAACTCTTCAACTTTTGATTAATTCCTCTGGAGTTTGATAAGATCTTTAGTTAATATAGTCCAAGAAGACTAAAGCCTTGGCATCTACCAGCCAGTTCAAAAATGGAGGCCACCATGGAAGTCCAAAGGCTCTAGAGTCAGTAGTTGTAATACAGAGGAATTCTCAATCACATGATGCTTGATCTTAGACAATTATCAAATACAAGGACTTTCAACTTTCATAGGTGGTTTACACACATTATTCCAGGAATCCACCATTACATAACACCAAAATAGGCAACTTCCAATTACAATTCCTCAGTTTTCCATTTTATCCCCCTAAATGTAGGAATTGTTTCAAAATAGAGATTTTTTCCCCCAGTTTTATTAAACATTTTATTTTACATTGGAGTATAGCAGATTAACCATGTTGTGATAGTTTTCAGGTGGACAGCAAAAGGGTTCAAATATACATATACATCTATTCCTTCCCACCCAAACTCCGTTCCTATACAAAAATAGAGATTTTGGTATCTAAAAGTTTTTATGATAAGTAGAACTATGTCTATTTAGTATGATAAATTTTAAGAAAGTAAAGGTCAGTGAATTTAAGAATAGGCTTTTGTTAATTTATATATCACTAAATGCATAATTTACCATTAATTGTATTTTCATCTTAATATACCCTCAGAATGTGGTAAACTGGAGAAGGGAATGGAAAACCGATTCAGTATTCTTGCCTTGAGAACCCCATGAACAGTATGAAAAGGCAAAATGATAGGATATTGAAAGAGGAACTCTCCAGGTTGGTAGGTGCCCAATATGCTACAGGAGATGAATAGAGAAATAACTCCAGAAAGAATGAAGGGATGGAGCCAAAGCACAAACAATACCCAGTTGTGGATGAGATTGGTGATAGAAGCAAAGTCTGATACTGTAAACAGCAATATTGCATAGGAACCTGGAATGTCAGGTCCATGAATCAAGGCTAATTGGAAGTGGTCAAACAGGGGATGGCAAAAGTGAATATCGACATTCTAGGAATCAGTGAACTAAAACGGTGAATTTAACTCAAACGACCATTATATCTACTACTTTGGCCTGGAATCCCTTAGAAGAAATGGAGTAGCCATCATGGTCAACAAAAGAGTCTGAAATGCAGTACTTGGACGCAATCTCAAAAACGACAGAATGATCTTGTTCATTTCCAAGGCAAACCATTCAATATCACGGTGATTCAAGCCTATGCCCCAAACAGCAATGCTGAAGAAGCTAAAGTTGAACAGTTCTATGAAGACCTACAAGACCTTTTAGAACTAACACCCCCAAAAGATGTCGTTTCCATTATAGGGGACTGGAATGTAAAAGTAGGAAGTCAAGAAACACCTGGAGTAACAGGCAAATTTGGCCTTGGAATATGGAATGAAGCAGGGCAAAGGCTAATAAAGTTTTGCCAAGAGAACGCACTAGTCATAGCAAACACCATCTTCCAACAACACAAGAGAACTCTACACAGGGACATAACCAGATGGTCAACACCGAAATCAGATTGATTATAACCTTTGCAGCCAAAGATGGAAAAGCTCTATACAGTAAGCAAAAACAAGACCAGAAGCTGATTGTGGCTCAGATCATGAACTCCTTATTGCCAAATTCAGACTTAAATCAAAGAAAGTAGGGAAAGCCACTAGACCATTCAGGTATGATCTAAATCAAATACCTTATGATTATACATTGGAAGTGAGTAATAGATTTAAGGGACTAGATTTAATAGGGTACCTGATGAACTATGGATGGAGGTTCATGGCATTGTACAGGAGAAAAGGGATCAAGAACATCCCCATGGAAAAGAAATGCAAAAAGCAAAATGGCTGTCTGGGGAGGCCTTACAAATAGCTGTGAAAAGAAGAGAAGTGAAAAGCAAAGGAGAAAAGGAAAGATATAAGCATCTGAATGCAGAGTTTCAAAGAATAGCAAGGAGAGATAAGAAAGCCTTCCTCAGTGATCAGTGTGAAGAAATAGAGGAAAACAACAGAATGGGAAAGACTAGAGATCACTTCCTGAAACTGAGAGATACCAAGGGAACGTTTCATGCAAAGATGGGCACAATAAAGGACAGAAATGGTATGGACCTAACAGAAGCAGAAGATATTTGGAAAAGGTGGCAAGAATACACAGAAGAACTGTACAAAAAAGATCTTCACGACCCAGATAATCACGATGGTGTGATCACTCACCTAGAGCCAGACATCCTGGAATGTGAATTCAAGTGAGTTCACACAAACTCATGTGCATCGAGTCGATAATGCCATTCAGCTATCTCATCCTCTGTCATCCCCTTCTCCTCCTGCCCCCAATCCCTCCCAGCATCGGGGTCTTTTCAAATGAGTCAACACTTCGCATCAGGTGGCCAAAGTATTGGAGGTTCAGTTTCAACATCAGTCTTTCCAATGAACACCCAGGACTGATCTCCTTTATGATGAACTGGTTGGAAATCCTTGCAGTAAGGAACCCTCAAGAGTCTTCTCCAACAACACAGTTCAAAAGCATCAATTCTTCCATGCTCAGCTTCCTTTATAGTCCAAATCTCACATCCATATACGACTACTGGAAAAACCATAGCCTTGACTAGACAGACCTTTGTTGGCAAAGTAATATCTCTGCTTTTTAATATGCTGTCTAGGTTGGTCATAACTTTCCTTCCAATGAGTAAGCGTCTTTTAATTTCATGGCTGCAATCACCATCTGCAGTGATTTTGAAGCACAGAAAAATAAGTCTCTCACTGTTTTCACTGTTTCTCCATCTATTTGCCATGAAGTGATGGGACTGTATGCCATGAATTTAGTTTTCTGGATGTTGAGCTTTAAGCCAACTTTTTAACTCTCCTCTTTCACTTTCATCAAGAGGTTCGTTCTTCTTCACTTTCTGCCATAAGGGTGGTGTCATCTGCATACCTGAGGTTATTGATATTTCTCTCAGCAATCTTGATTCCAGCTTGTGCTTCTTCCAGCCCAGCGTTTCTCATGATGTATTCTGCATATGTTAAATTTAAAAAAAAAAAAAAAAAAAAGTGAAGTCGCTCAGTTGTGTCTGGCTCTGCAACCCCATGGACTGTAGGCTACCAGGCTCCTCTGTCCATGGAATTTTCCAGGCAAGAATACTGGAGTGGATTTCCATTTCTTTCTCCTGGGGATCTTCCTGACCCAGGAATTGAACCTGGTTCTCCCCCATTGCAGGGAGACGCTTTACCATCTGAGCCACCAGATAAACAGAGTGACAATATACAGCCTTGATGTACTCCTTTTCCTATTTGGAACAAGTCTGTTGTTCCATGTCCAGTTCTAACTGTTGCTTCCTGACCTACATACAGATTTCTCAAGAGGCAGGTCAGGTGGTTTGGTATTCCCACCTCTTTCAGGTTTTCCCACAGCTTGTTGTGATCCACACAGTCAAATGCTTTGGCATAGTTAATAAAGCAGAAATAGATGTTTTTCTGGAACTCTCTTGCTTTTTGAATAACCCAGCAGATGTTGGTAATTTGATCTCTAGTTCCTCTGCCTTTTCTAAAACCAGTTGAACATCTGGAAATTTACAATTCATGTATTGCTGAAGCCTGGCTTGGAGAATTTTGAGCATTACTTTGTTAGAGTGTGAGATGAGTGCAATTGTGCAGTAGTTTGAGCATTCTTTGGTATTGTCTTTCTTTGGGATTGGAATGAATACTGACTTTTCCAGTCCTGTGGCCACTGCTGAGTTTCCCAAATTTGCTGGCATATTGAGTGCAGCACTTTGACAGCATCATCTTTTAGGATGTGAAATAGCTCAACTGGAATTCCATCATCTCTACTAGCTTGGTTCGTAGTGATGTTTTCTAAGGCTCACTTGACTTTCCACTCCAGGATGTCTGGCTCTAGGTGAATGATCACACCATCTGATTATCTGGGTCATGAAGATATTTTTTCTATAGTTCTTCTGTGTATTCTTGACAACTCTTCTTAATATCTTCTGCTTCTGTTAAGTCCATACCTTTTCTGTCCTTTTGAGCCCATCTCTGCATGAAATGTTTCCTTGCTATCTCTAATTTTCTTGAAGAGATCTCTAGTTATTCCCATTCTATTGTTTTCCACTTTCTTTGCACTGATTACTGAGGAAGGCTTTCTTATCTCTCCTTGCTATTCTTTGGAACTCTGCATTCAAATGGTTATATCTTTCCTTTTCTCCTTTGCCTTTTGCTTCTCTTCTTTTCAAAGCTATTTGTAAGGCCTCCTCAGACAATCATTTTGATTTTTTGCATTTCTTTTCCATGGGGATAATCTTGATCCCTTTCTGCTGTACAATGTCATGAATCTTTATCCATAGTTCATCAGGCACTCTGTCTATCAGATCTAGTCCCTTAAATCTATTTCTCACTTCCACTGTATAATCACAAAGGATTTGATTTAGGTCATACCTGAATGGTCTAGTGGCTTTCCCTACTTTCTTCAGTTTAAGTCTGAATTTGGCAATAAGGAGTTCATGATCTTAGCCACAGTCTGCTTCCGGTCTTGTTTTTGCTGACTGTATAGAGCTTCTCCATCTTTGGCTGCAAAGAATATAATCAATCTGATATATAATATAATTGATATGCCCAGAGAACAACAAACTAAAGTGAACTGAACTAGACTGGGTAGTTTCATTTCATGGAGAAATAAAAACTAAAACTTACACTTTCATTCCTAGGAGAGGATTTTGTTACATAGTGGCTAAACTTAATTGACAGAATAGAAAATCAAATCGTGTAAGTCAGCATGCACACACTTTGGGCTAATAGCAAAGCAGGCAAAGATGTGGCTTCTATCACTGAAACAAATCAGTGGGATTTAATGGGAGGCTAAATTAGGATTTACTTTATACATAACAGATACACTTGGATTTGTGTTTGGCTTTTCTTTTGGTTCCAATTTTTTGAGCAGTTTCCTCACCAGCAAATATAAACCATAATCTGCATGCAACTCTAAGTAGTTAGCTGTATCTATAACTATGAAACTCTGGAAAATTCTTCTATTTCAAAGGCAATAAACTGAAATTCTCCGCAGGATTCCAGAAGCCAGTTGTTACAAGATGAATTGATCTAAGATAATTGAAAGAAAGGTAGGCACTAAGATTTACAGCCAATAGGTGCAAAGATCAACAGAACAGACATTCCTTCTAGTCAAAGAGTAGATTCAGTGTTTGTAAAGGAGTATATCATAGAACAGCTTATAGAACTTTCAGAGTGGATATTAAAATAAAGAAAATATCATTTTTATTATGAATGTACAATTATGTCCATATATATAAATATATATGTGTGTATTATATGTATATGAGACCTGTATATCATATATTTTATTTGTATATAGAAAGAAAGAGTATATAACCATTTTAAATAAGAAGATGGCATAATTATTCCTATTGTTATAGTGGTCTTCTGTGGTAGCTCGGATCTATTAAAGAATCCGTCTGCAATGTAGGAGACCTGAGTTCGATCCCTGAGTCAGGAAGATTTCCTAGAGAAGGAAATGGCAACACACTGCAGTATTCTTATTTGGAGAATCCCCTGGACAAGAGGAGACTGGTGGGCTATAGTCCATGGGGTCGCAAAGAGTTGGACACACATGTATTGTCATAAAACTGTGGCAAAACTGTGTACCTCTTAAATAATTGTACCTTATAAAATGGACTGCATGCATGCATGCTGAGTCACCTCAGTCCCTGTCCCCAGGATTCCCCAGGCAAGAACACTAGAGTGGCTTGCCATTTCCTTCTCCAATGCATGCATGCATGCTAAGTCACTTCAGTCGTGTCTGACTTTGTGCAGCCCTGTGGACAGCAGCCCACCAGGCTCTTGTGTCCTCTGGACTCTCTAGGCAAGAATACTGGAGTGGGTTGCCATGTCCTTCTCCAATAAAATGGACTGGGTTTCGACTAACTTTCCACTTATTTTCACCATGCTTCATTTCCATAAATAATGCCAGTTATTTAAGCATTTGGATAGTTAAAAATGAGATGAAAGATTTTGAAAGGAAATATGGTATGACTCACTGAATAGTCAGAGAAAGTGAGTAAGACAGTTAGGTCACTAAAGGACCATTTTACATAATGCAACAGCAGTACATTTTAAACAGTGGTGATGATGCTGATAGATCCTAAATTGAATGTCTACAAACTTAATGAAATAATGGCAAGTGATGTTTTAGTGATATATAGCTAGCTCTGAAAAGTAGGATTAGGGGATGCTGTCTAGCTACACAACAGATGTGTAAAGAGATTTGTCGCTAAATCTAATGAATATTTTTATTAACAGTTAACTCACTCTTCTTTTTTTTTTCTTTAATGAGGACAGCATACTGAATCAAGGGACACCTAGATAATAGAAAGCCAGAGTATTGAGCAACATTGGCTTATTCTCTAAAGAAGCCTTTATTGATTATTTAGTAGGTCTCTGGTGCTATGCTCCTTGCTACAGGTATAATCAATAAGGAGTAAGACAGACGTGGGGCCCTACCTCCAGCTGAGTCTGTAGAGTGTGGGGAAGAGATTCGCATGTAGACAGCTCCCACATAATGTGCTGGGTACTGTGGCAGAGGATATGCAGTCCTGTGGGAAATGAGATGAATGGCATCAAACATATATCCTTCAGGACCTATCTGGCGTTTATGGGAGGATAGGACACGTTGGAGTGCGCCAGGAGGAGAGGAAGGTGGTGTCTGTACCTGTGCTTTGATTAGCATTGCTGCTGACCAGGTGCTATGAAAAAATTCCCACCGAAAAGGACTGAATTCTCTATCATGAATTTAGAAATAGGTAGGAAACAGTACTGTAAAGGCAGTGTAATTGGGTGGTTATTACTCTGCTCAACTGATGCTCTAATAAAAAGGTGAATAAGAGCAGAAACAATTGGCAGCTAGAAGCCAAGGGTAGAAGTTCAAGGCCTCCGTGGCAGGGTATCAAGAGGTATTCATCATCTGCAACAGAAAAGTAGAAAAAGCTCCTGTGAATATCAAATTCTCAATCAAGGTAGACTACCTATATGAAGATTAGGGTCCTACTCAGAAAGCATGGTGCTGAGACACGTATGGATGGATAAAATGTCTTGAATCTTTCACTTTCCCAGAACTCTGTGAGCCTGCAAAAGTCACTCACTTTTATGCACTAAGGGCTGGAGCTCTGTCATTGCTTGAAGATGATGCAAGTGTCTCTTGTTTACAAGATGACATACACTCTGTCAAGATACGCCCACACATGGTCAGTGCATGGGTAAGTCTCAGCGTAACCAGGTTGGGGATGCAGTGGGTCCACTAAGAGAGGAAAGGCCCTGTGAAACCACAGGACCCAGGCATCACAAACTGGCGGGAGCTGTGAAAGTGAATACAGGACTGAATTCTGAGGGTACTGGATGAAGAGAGGTTTAACTTAATCTTGAATAAAAAGTATGTTATCGATATAAGTGGTTTTACATTTTCAGATGTATGATTTAATACCCAAGCAAAGACCCTGGAAAATGAAGCATACAGTCTAGAATATCCTATAAGAGTGGAAAAATTGTGATCTATGTAAGAATAAATGCTGGGGGGGGGGTGTCCTAAGATGGTGGAGGAATAGGACGGGGAGACCACTTTCTCCCCGACAAATTCATCAAAAGAACATTTAAATGCTGAGTGAATTCCACAAAACAACTTCTGAATGCCGGCCAAGGACATCAGGCACCCAGAAAAGCTGCTCACTGTCTTTGAAAAGAGGTAGGAAAAAATATAAGAGACAAAAGAGGTAGGGAGGGAGCTCCGTCAGAAAAGGGAGTCATAAAAAGAGAGAAGTTTCCAAACACCAGGAAACACTCTCACTGCTGAGTCTGTGGTGAGCCTTGGAAGCACAGAGGGCAACATAACAGGGAGGATAAATAAATAAATAAATAAATAAAACCCATAGATTACGATCCCAATGGTAACTCCCCCAGCGGAGAAGCAGCCAGATGCCTGCATCCGCCACTAGCAAGTGGGGGCTGGGCAGGGAGGCATAGGCTGCATTGCTTTTTAAGGATTGGGCCTGAATGCCCCGAGGGTAACCAGAGCGAACTAACTTGGGCTAGCAAACCAGACTGTGGGATAGCTACCACGCGAAAAGCTCTAACATAAGACACCACCAGGACCGTGCACAGAACAAAGGACAGAACAGAATTAGCGGGCTGCAGACCATCCCCCTCCGGTGACAGACAGCTAGAGCCAGAAGGGGGCAATTGCAGCCCCAGAGAGACATTATCTACCAAACTGCAAGCAGGCTTCTTTGCTAAGACTTCTTGGGGTTCTGGATGGTCAACATCCACCTGAGAAGGTGCGCCAGTTGTACACCCAGAAAATCAAGCAGCAGGGACGGGAGAGGGGATAAGTCGCAGTGACCACGCTCGCCAAACACCTGAGCTACTCAGACCTGGGAAGGGCACAAAACGCAGGCCCAGCTGAGTCTGCACCTCTGAGGACTACCTGAGTGCCTGAACCTGAGCGGCTTAGACCTGGGAGGCGCATGCAGCCCAGGGCCAGCCTCGGACGGTTCCCCGGGGAGCAACCTAGAGCCTGAGCTGTGTGTGCTGTGAGCGGGGGCAGGCCCAGTGTGGCTGAGACACTGCGAGCACATGCCAGTGTCATTTGTTTGGAGCTTCCCTCCCTCCCCACAGCATGACTGAACAAGTGAGCCTAAAAAAAGTGTCCGCCACCACCCCCCTGTGTCAGGGCGGAAATCAGACACTGAAGAGACCAGCAAACAGAAGAAGCTAAAACAGAGGGAACCGCCTTGGCAGTGAAGGGTGCAACAGATTAAAACCCTATCATTAGTACTGACTACATGGGAGGGGGCCTATAGATCTTGAGAAATATAAGCTGGACCAAGGAACTATATGAAAATGAAATGACCCCACACTGCCCACAACAACACCAAAGTCTTAGATATATCTTTACTATTTTTACGATCATTCTTTTTCCTAGTCTTTTCTTTTTCTTCTTCTTTTTTAACCTTTTTTAATTTTAAGTCCTCTATTACTCATTTAATTTCCATTTTTATAACCTACTATTGCTATTCCAAAAAAGACCCTATTTTTAAAGCAAACTTCATCGGTTCAGTTCAGTTCAGTCACTCAGTCACGTCTGAATCTTTACGACCCCATGAATCGAAGCACGCCAGGCCTCCCCGTCCATCATCAACCCCCGGAGTTAACTCAGACTCATGTCCATCGAGTAAGTGATGCCATCCAGCCATTTGATCCTCTGTCGTCCCGTTCTCCTCCTGCCCCCAATCCCATCCAGCATCAGAGTATTTTTCAATGAGTCAGCACTTCGCATCAGTTGGCCAAAGTACGGGAATTTCAGCTCTAGCATCATTCCTCCCTAAGAAATCCCAGGGTTGATCTCCTTTAGAATGGACTGGTAGGATCTCCTTGCAGTCCAAGGGACTCTCAAGAGTCTTCTCTAACACCACACTTCAAAAGCATCAATTCTTCGGCACTCAGCCTTCTTCACAGTCCAGCTCTCACATCCATACATGACCACAGGAAAAACCATAGCCTTGACTAGACGGACCATAGTTGGCAAAGTAATGTCTCTGCTTTTCAATATGCTATCTAGGTAGGTCATAACTTTTCTTCCAAGGAGTAAGCGTCTTTTCATTTAATGGCTGCAGTCACCATCTGCAGTGATTTTGGAGCCCCAAAAAATAAAGTCTGACACTGTTTCCACTGTTTCCCCATCTATTTCCCATGAAGTGATAGGACCAGTTGCCATGATCTTTGTTTTGTGAATGTTGAGCTTTAAGCCAACTTTTTCACTCTCCTCTTTCACTTTCATCAATACACTTTTTAGTTCCTCTTCACTTTCTGCCATAAGGCTGCTGTCATCTGCATATCTGAGGTTATTGATATTTCTCCCAGCAATCTTGATTCCAGCTTGTGTTTCTTCCAGTCAAGGGTTTCTCATGATGTACTCTGTATATGAGTTAAATAAGCAGGGTGACAACATAAAGCCTTGATGTACTCCTTTTCCTATTTGGAACCAGTCTGTTGTTCCATGTCCAGTTCTAACTGTTGCTTCCTGACCTGCATACAGATTTCTCAAGAGGCAGGTTAGGTGGTCTGGTATTCCCATCTCTTTCAGAATTTTCCAGTTTATTGTGATCCACACAGTCTAAGGCTTTGGCATAGTCAATAAAGCAGAAATAGATGTTTTTCTGGAACTCTCTTGCTTTTTCCATGATCCAGCAGATGTTGGCAATTTGATCTCTGGTTCTCTGCCTTTTCTAAAGCCAGCTTGAACATCAGGAAGTTCACGGTTCACGTATTCCTGAAGCCTGGCTTGGAGAATTTTGAGCATTACTTTACTAACATGTGAGATAAATGCAATTGTGTGCTAGTTTGAGCATTCTTTGGCATTGCCTTTCTTTGGGATTGGAATGAAAACTGACCTTTTCCAGTCCTGTGGCCACTGCTGAGTTTTCCAAATTTGCTGGCATATTGAGTGCAGCACTTTGACAGCATCATCTTTCAGGATTTGAAATAGCTCAATAAGAATTCCAACAACTCCACTAGCTTTGTTCGTAGTGAAGCTTTCTAAGGTCCACTTGACTTCACATTCCAGGATGTCTGGCTATAGGTGAGTGATCACACCATCATGATTATCCGGGTCATGAAGGTCTTTTTTGTACAGTTCTTCTGTGTATTTTGCCATCTCTTCTAAATATCTTCTGCTTCTTTAGGTCCAGACCATTTCTGTCCTTTATCAAGCCCATCTTTGCATGAAATGTTCCCTTGGTATCTCTAATTTTCTTGAAGAGATCTCTAGTCTTTCCCATTCTGTTCTTTTCCTCTATTTCTTTGCATTGATCACTGAAGAAGGCTTTCTTATATCTTCTTGCTATTTTTTGGAACTCAGCATTCAGACGCTTATATCTTTCCTTTTCTTCTTTGCTTTTTGCTTCTCTTCTTTTCACAGCAATTTGTAAGGCCTCCCCAGACAGCCATTTTGCTTTTATGTATTTCTTTTCCATGGGGAATTTCTTGATCCCTGTCTCCTGTACAATGTCACGAACAATGTCCATAGTTCATCAGGCACTCTATCTATCAGATCTGGGCCCTTAAATCTATTTCTCACTTCCACTGTATAATCATAAGGGATTTGATTTAGATCATACCTGAATGGTCTAGCAGTTTCCCCTACTTTCTTCAATTTAAGTCTGAATTTGGTAATAAGGAGTTCATGATCTGAGCCACAGTCAGCTCCTGGTCTTTGTTTTTGTTGACTGTATAGAGCTTCTCCATTTTTGACTGCAAAGAATATAATCAATCTGATTTCAGTGTTGACCATCTGGTGATGTCCATGTGTAGAGTCTTCTCTTGTGTTGTTGGAAAAGGGTGTTTGCTATGACCAGTGCATTTTCTTGGCAAAACTCTGTTATTCTTTGCCCTGCTTCATTCTGCATTCCAAGGCCAAATTTGCCTGTTACTCCAGGTGTTTCTTGACTTCCTACTTTTGCATTCCAGTCCCTTATAATGAAAAATACATCTTTTTTGAGTGTTAGTTCTAAAAAGTCTTGTAGGTCTACATAGAACTGTTCAAATTTAGCTTCTTCAGCGTTACTGGTTGGGGCCTACACTTGCATTGCCATGATATTGAATGGTTTGCCTTGGAAACGAACAGAGATCATTCTGTCACTTTTGAGATTGCATCCAAGTATTGCATTTCGGACTCTTTTGTTAACCATGATGGCTACTCCATTTCTTCTAAGGGATTCCTGCCCACAGTAGTTGATATAATGGTCATCTGAGTTAAATTCACCCATTCCAGTCCATTTTAGTTCACTGATTCCTAGAATGTTGACGTTCACTCTTGCCATCTCTTGTTTGACCACTTCCAATTAGCCTTGATTCATGGACCTGACATTCCAGGTTCCTATGCAATATTGCTCTTTAAAGCATCGGACCTTGCTTCTATCACCAGTCACATCCACAGCTGGGTATTGTTTTTACTTTGGTTCCATTCCTTCAATCTTCCTGGAGTTATTTCTCCACTGATCTCCAGTAGCGTGTTGGTCACCTACTGACCTGGGAGTTCCTCTTTCAGTATCCTATAATTTTGCCTGTTCATACTGTTCATGGGGTTCTCAAGACAATAAACTTCATATATATATATATATATTAATAAGTCTTGTGACTTTGTTTTTTTCTTCTTCTTCTTCTTTTCTTTAATATTGTATTTTTGAAAATCCAATGTCTACTCTAGATTTTTTATCTTTGCTTTTTGGTATTTGTTATCAATTTTATACCTTCCAAAACCTGATCTTTAGTACCCATTTTTACTTCAGAGCGAGATTACTGGCTTGACTGCTCTCTCATCCTTTGGACACTCCTTTTTCTCCACCAGGTTGCCTCTGTCTCCTCTCTCCCCCTTCTCTTCTCTACCCAACTCTGTAAATCTCTGTGTTCCAGATGGTGGAGAACACTTAGGGAACTGATTACTGTCTGAATCTGTCTCTCTCCTTTCATTCCCACCTTTTATCCTCCTGGCCACCTCTGTCTCCTTCCTTCCTCTTCTCTTAACTCCATGAACATTTCTGAGTGGTCCAGACTGTGGAGCGCACATAAGGAAGTGATTACTGGCTAGCTTGCTCCCTCCTCTTTTGATTCCACCTCATCTCATTCAGGTCAAATCTAACTCCCTCCTCCCTCTTCTCTTCTCCATGTTAACTCTGTGAACCTCTGGGTGTCCCTCACTGTGGAGAAGCTTTTCATCTTTAACCTAGATGTTATATCAACAGTGCTGTATAGAAGGAGAAGTCTTGAGACTACTGTAAAAATGACTGAAAACCAGAAGCAGGAGGCTTAAGTCCAAATAATGAGAACATCAGAGAACTCCTGACTCCAGGGAACATTACTCGACAGGAGCTCATCAAACGCCTCCATTCCTACACTGAAACCAAGCACCACCCAAGGGCCAACAAGTTTCAGAGCAAGACATACCACACAAATTCTCCATCAACACAAGAACACAGCCCTGAGTTTCAATATATAGGCTGCCCAAAGTTACTCCAAAACCATTGACATATTATAACTAATTACTGGACACTTCATTGCACTCCAGAGAGAAGAAATCCAGCTCCACCCACCAGAACACCGACACAAGCTTCCGTAACCAAGAAACCTTGACAAGGTACTGATGCAACCGCACCCACAGCAAGGAAACTCAACAATAAAGAGAACTCCACAAACTGCCAGAATACAGAAAGGCCACCACAAACGCAGCAATACAAACAAGATGAAGAGACAGAGGAATACCCAGCAGGTAAAGGAACAGGATAAATGCCCACCAAACCAAACAAAAGAGGAATAGATAGGGAATCTACCTGATAAAGAATTCTGAATAATGATAGTGAAAATGATCCCAAATCTTGAAATCAAAATGGAATCACAGATAAATAGCCTGGAGACAAGGATTGAGAAGATGCAAGAAAGGTTTAACAAGGACCTAGAAGAAATAAAAAAGACTCAATATATAATGAATAATGCAATAAATGAGTTCAAAAACACTCTGGAGGCAACAAATAGTGGAAAAATTGAGGCAGAAGATAGGATTAGTGAAATAGAAGATAGAATGGTAGAAATAAATGAATCAGAGAGGAAAAAAGAAAAAGGAATTAAAAGAAATGAGGACAATCTCAGAGACCTCCAGGATATGAAACGCTCCAACATTCGAATTATAGGAGTCCCAGAAGAAGAAGACAAAAAGAAAGACCGTGAGAAAATACTTGAGATAATAGTCGAAAACTTCCCTAAAATGGGGAAGGAAATAATCACCCAACTCCAAGAAACCCAGAGAGTCCCAAACAGGATAAACCCATGGTGAAACACCCCAAGACACATGTTAATCAAATTAACAAAGAACAAATACTAAAAGCAGCAAGGGAAAAACAACAAATAACACACAAGGGGATTCCAAAAAGAATAACAGCTGATCTTACAATAGAAACTCTTCAGGCCAGGAGGGAATGGCAAGACATACTTAAAGTGATGAAAGAAAATAACCTACAGCCCAGATTACTGTACCCACCAAGGATCTTATTCAAATATGAAGGAGAAATCAAAAGTTTTACAGACAAGCAAAAGCTGAGAGAATTCAGCACGACCAAATCAGCTCTCCAACAAATGCTAAAGGATATTCTCTAGGCAGGAAACACAAAATGGGCATATAAACCAGAACCCAAAACAATAAACTAAATGGCAATGGGATCATACTTATCAATAATTACCTTAAACGTAAATGGATCAAATGTCCCAACCAAAAGACAAACACTGGCTGAATGGATACAAAAACAAGACCCCTATATATGTTGTCTACAAGAGACCCACCTCAAAACAGGGGATACATACAGGCTTAAAGTGAAGGGCTGGAAAAAGATATTCCATGCAAATAGAGACCAAAAGAAAGCAGAAGTAGCAATACTCATATCAGATAAAATAGACTTTAAAACAAAGGCTGTGAAAAGAGACAAAGAAGGACACTACATAACAATCAAAGGATCAACCCAAGAAGAAGATATAACAATTATAAATATATATGCACCCAACATAGGAGCACCGCAATATGTAAGACAAATGCTAACAAGATGAAAGGGGAAATTATCAATAACACAAAAATAGTGGGAGACTTTAATACCCCACTCACACCTATGGATACATCAACTAAACAGAAAATTAACAAAGAAACACAAACTTTAAAGGATACAATAGACAAGTTAGACCTAATTGATATCTATAGGACATTTCACCCCAAAACAATGAATTTCAACTTTTTCTCAAGTGCTCATGGAAACTTTTCCAGAATAGATCACATCCTGGGCCATAAATCTAGCCTTGGTAAATTCAAAAAAATTGAAATCATCCCAAGCATCTTTTCTGACCATAATGCAGTAAGATTAGATCTCAATTACAGAAGAAAAACTATTAAAAATTCCAACATATGGAGGCTGAACAACATGCTTCTGAATAACCAACAAATCACAGAAGAAATCAATAAACTAATGAAAATGAAAACACAACAACACAAAACTTGTGGAACACTGTAAAAGCAGTGCTAAGGGGAAACTTCATAGCAATACAGGCATACCTCAAGAAATAAGAAAAAAGTCAAGTAAATAACTAACTCTACACCTAAAGCAACTAGAAAAGGAAGAAATGGAGAAACCCAGGGTTAGTAGAAGGAAAGAAATCTTAAAAATTAGGGCAGAAATAAATGCAAAAGAAACAAGAGACCATAGCGAAAGTCAACAAAGCAAAAAGCTGGTTCTTTAAAGGATAAATAAAATTGACAAACCATTAGCCAGACTCATCAAGAAACAAAGGGAGTAAAATCAAATCAATAAAATTAGAAATGAAAATGGAGAGATCACTACAGACAACACAGAAATACAAAGGATCATAAGAGACTACTATCAGCAATTATATGCCAATAAAATGGACAACGTGGAAGAAATGGACAAATTCTTAGAAAAGTACACCTTTCTAAAAGTGAACCAGGAAGAAATAGAAAATCTTAACAGACCCATCACAAGCACGGAAATTGAAACTGTAATCAGAAATCTTCCAGCAAACAAAAGCCCAGGTCCAGATGGCTTCACAGCTGAATTCTACCAAAAATTTCGAGAAGAGCTAACACCTATCCTCCTCAAACTCTTCCAGAAAATTGCAGAGGAAGGTAAACTTCCAAACTCATTCTATGAGGCCACCCAAAAACCAAAACTTGACAAAGATGCAACAAAAAAAGAAAACTACAGGCCAATATCACTGATGAATATAGATGCAAAAATCCTTAATAAAATTTTAGCAATTAGAATCCAACAACACATTAAAAAGATCATACACCATGACCAAGTGGGCTTTATCCAAGGGATGCAAGGATTCTTCAATACCTGCAAATCAATCAATGTAATTCACCACATTAACAAATTGAAAAATAAAAGCCATATGATTATCTCAATAGATGCAGAGAAAGCCTTTGACAGAATTCAACATTCATTTATGATAAAAACTCTCTAGAAAGCAGGAATAGAAGGGACATACCTCAACATAATAAAAGCTATATATGACAAACCCACAGCAAACATTATCTTCAATGGTGCAAAATTGAAAGCATTTCCCCTAAAGTCAGGAACAAGACAAGGGTGCCCACTTTCACCGCTACTATTCAACATAGTTCTGGAAGTTTTGGCCACAGCAATCAGAGCAGAAAAAGAAATAAAAGAAATCCAAATTAGAAAAGAAGTAAAATTCTCACTGTTTGCAGATGACATGATCCTCTACATAGAAAACCCTAAAGACTCCACCAGAAAATTACTAGAGCCAATCAATGAATATAGTAAAGTTGCAGGATATAAAATCAACACACAAAAATCCCTTGCATTCCTATACTTTCATAATGAGAAAGTAGAAAAAGAAATTAAGGAAACAATTCCATTCACCATTGCAACGAAAGGAATAAAATATTTAGGAATATATCTACCTAAAGAAACTAAAGACCTATATATAGAAAACTATAAAACACTGATGAGAGAAATCAAAGCGGACACTAATAGATGTAGAAATATACCATGTTCATGCATTGGAAGAATCAATATAGTGAAAATGAGCATTCTACCCAAAGCAATCTACAGATTCAATGCAATCCCTATTAAGCTACCAGCGGTATTTTTCACAGAACTAGAACAAATAATTTCACAATTTGTATGGAAATACAAAAAAAAAGACCTCGAATAGCCAAAGCAATCTTGAGAAAGAAGAATGGAACTGGAGGAATCAACCTGCCTGACTTCAGGCTCTACTACAAAGCCACAGTCATCAAGACAGTATGGTACTGGCACAAAGACAGAAATATAGATCAATGGAACAAAATATAAAGCCCAGAGATAAATCCACACACCTATGGACACCTCATCTTTGACAAAGGAGGCAAGAATATACAATGGCTTAAAGACAATCTCTTTAACAAATGGTGCTGGGAAAACTGATCAACCACTTGTAAAAGAATGAAACTAGAACACTTTCTAACACCATACACAAAAATAAATTCAAAATGGATTAAAGATCTAAACATAAGATAAGAAATTATAAAACTCCTAGAGGAGAACATAGGCAAAACACTCTCTGACATAAATCACAGCATAATCCTCTATGACCCACCTCCCAGGATACTGGAAATAAAAGTAAAAATAAACAAATGGGATCTAATTAAAATTAAAAGTTTTTGCACAACAAAGGAAACTATAAGCAAGATGAAAAGACAGCCTTCATAATGGGAGAAAATAATAGCAAATGAAGTAACTGACAAACAACTAATCTCAAAAATGTACAAGCAACTCCCGCAGCTCAATTCCAGAAATATAAACGACCCAATCAAAAAATGGGCCAAGAAACTAAACAGACATTTCTCTAAAGAAGACATACAGATGGCTAACAAACACATGAAAAGATGCTCAACATCACTCATTATTAGAGAAATGCAAATCAAAACCACAATGAGGTACCATTTCACACCAGTCAGAATGGCTGTGATCCAAAAGTCTACAAGCAATAAATACTGGAGATGGTGTGGAGAAAAGGGAACCCTCTTACACTGCTGGAGGGAATGCAAACTAGTACAGCCACTATGGAGAACAGTGCAGAGATTCCTTAAAAAACTGGAAATAGACCTTCCTTATGACCCAGCAATCCCACTGCTGGGCATGCACACTGAGGAAACCAGAATTGAAAAAGACACATGTACCCCAATGTTCATCACAGCACTGTTTATAATAGCCAGGACATGGAAGCAACCTAGATGTCCATCAGCAGATGAACGGATAAGAAGGCAGTGGTACATATACACAATGGAGTATTACTCAGCCATTAAAAAGAATACATTTGAATCAGTTCTAATGAGGTGGATGAAACTGGAGCCAATTATACAGAGTGAATTAAGCCAGAAAGAAAAACACCAATACAGTATACTAATGCATATATATGGAATTTAGAAAGATGGTAATGGTAACCCTGTATGTGAGACAGCAAAAGAGATACAAATGTACAGAACAGTCTTTTGGACTCTGTGGGAGAGGGAGAGGGTGGGATGATTTGGGAGAATGGCATTGAAACATGTATAATAGCATATAAGAAATGTATCACCAGTCTAGGTTCAGTGCAGGATGCAGGATACAGGTTGCTTGGAGCTCTTGTACTGGGATGACCCAGAGAGATGGTACAGGGAGGGAGGTGGGAGGGGGCTTCAGGATTGGGAACTCATGTACACCCGTGATGGATTCATGTTGATGTATGGCAAAACCAATACAGTATTGTAAAATAAAGTAAATAATAATAATAATAAATTAAATTTAAAAACACAGTAACTACTAAGGTTTAAAAAATAAAAGTAAAAAAATAAAACTGGACATGGAACTTCCTGGTAGTCCAGTGGCTGGAGTTCTCCTTCCAATGCAATGAACAGAGATTTGACCCTCGTCCAGGAAGATCCTTCATGCCACAGAGCAACTAAGCAGGCATCCCACAACTACTTCAGTCCACTCACACCCTATAGAGCTACGTGCTGCAAATACTGAGGCTGTATACCACAACAACTGAAGCTCACACACCTAGAGCCTGTGCTCTGCAATTAGAGAAACCACCACAATGAGAAGCTGGAACACTGCAATGAAGAGCAGCCTCTGTTCACCACAACTGGAGAAAGCCCATACACAGCAATGAAGACGGGGCAGCCCAAAATAAAAAATGATCAATGAATGCATGAATAGTAAGTAAAAATGAATTTAAATAAATTTTTAAAATTACACAGACAACCTCAATGGATAGTTGTCCAAGGAAGATATACCTGTAGATAATAGACACATGAAAAGATGCAACATCCCTAATTATTAGAGAATTTCAATTTAAAACTCCAATGAGTGTCACCTTGCACTGGTCAGAAGAGCATCATCAAAAGGACTACATATTATGAATGCAAGTGAGGGTTCAGAGGGTAGAGAAAAAGGAACCCGCTTACCGTTTTGTGGCTGTAAAGAGGCACAGTCAACCTGGAGAAGTGTATGGAGGTTCTGGAGGAGAGAGGGGGGTTCAGGATGGGGAACACATGTATACCTGTGATGGATTCATGTTGCTGTATGGCAAAACCAATACAATATTGTAAAGCAATTAACCTCCAATTAAAATAAATAAATTTATATTAAAAAATAAAACTATGATGAAAAATTTTAAAAAAGCTAAACATAGAGCTACAATATGTCCAAAAGTCACATTCTGGGCCTATTTCTGGAGAAAATTCTAATTCCAAAAGATACAAGCAGCCCACATGTCATAGGGACACTGTTTAAAATAGCCAAGACATGGAAGCCACTTAAATGTACATTAACAGAAGAATGAATAAACAAGATGTGCTCTATACAGATATATGGTTATCTCCATATAAACACACTGAAATGTTACTCAGCCATCAAAAAAGAATGACATAATGGCATTTGCAGCAACATGGATGGATGGAGAGATAATCTTATGAAGTGAAGTCAGAGAAAGACAAATATTCTATGGTATCACTTATATGAAGAATCTGAAATATGATACCAATGAGTTTATTTGCAAACGAGAAGCAGACTCACACACATAGAAACCAAACTCATGGATACCATAGAGGAAAGGGTTGGGAAGAGATAAATTGGGAGTTTGGATTTAGCAGATTCATACTACTATACATAATACAGAGGGGACTTTCCTGATGGTTCAGTGGTTGGGAGTCCACCTTCCAACACAGGGGACATGGATTTGATCCCTGGCTGGAGAGCTAACATCCCCATGCTGCATGACAACTAAGCTCACAAGCTCTAGAACCCACAGGCCACAGCTAGAGAAAGCCTCAACAAAAGATCCACAGGCCACAACTAAGACCCAATCCAGCTAAATAAATATTAAAAATTCTTATATATAAAACAGATGGGCAATTCCCTGTTGGTCCATTATATAAAACTCTTTGCTTTCAATGCAGAGAAGGCTAGGGTTTGATTTCTGTTCAGGGAACTGGATCCCACATGCCACAACTAAGAGTTTGCCTGCTCCCATCCAAAAGAGCCCACATGCTGCAACTAAGACCTGCACAGCCAAATAAAGAGATACTTAAATATATATATATAAATCAGAGAAACAACATCCTCCTATATAGCACTGAGGAATCTGTCCAGTATCTTCTAGAAATTATAACTGTAAAAAATAAAACAAAAATAGTTTTGTGTGTGTATACATAAATATAATTAAAAGTTAAGTTAAGTCAAGTCGCTCAGTCATGTCCGACTCTTTACGACCCCGTGGACTGTAGCCCACCAGGCTCCTCCGTCCATGGGATTCTCCAGGCAAGAATACTGGAGTGGGTTGCCACTTCCTTCTCCAGGGGATTTTCCCAACCCAGGGATAGAACCCAGGTCTCCCGTAGTAGAGGCAAATGCTTTAACCTCTGAGCCACCAGGGAAGCCCATATACATAAATATATATGTGTACAAATATTAAAAAAAAAAAAGAATAAATGCTGGCCAGATTTGGTGTGAGAGACTGTGGAAATATGGATTAAAGGCAGAGGTGGGTAGGTTGGCATATATGTATCAAAGTGCATTTAATAAATGTAATTATTAATTTAATAATGAAATTTAATTTGTTAACTTAATAATTAAAATGCATGCAAGGCTGAAAATTTACCCAAGACTATACTTCATTATACATCCTGGATGAGGGACCGTTTTTCATAGCAATGATGAGTTAGTATTGGGAAGAAGCGTAATGATCAATTTATGATAGGGCTGATGAGGAAGACACCATTGGAAATCTGGGCTTACAAGTAGCAAGGAAGTTTATAGAAGCTGCCTGCTGACCCCCTTGCCCCCGCCACCAAAGGAAGCCTAGCTTCAGTATTTAACTGTGGAGGCAATTATTGCAATGAAGGGAAGCCAATAACCTACAACAAGTATCAGTTCAGTTCAGTTCAGTCGCTCAGTCGTGTCCGACTCTTTGTGACCCCATGAATCGCAGCACGCCAGGCCTCCCTGTCCATCACCAATTCCCGGAGTTCACTCAGACTCACGTTCATCGAGTCAGTAATTCCATCCAGCCATCTCATCCTCTGCCGCCCCATTCTCCTTCTGCCCCCAATCCCTCCCAGCATCAGAGTCTTTTCCAATGAGTCAAGTCTTCACATGAGGTGGCCAAAGTACTGGAATTTCAGCTTCAACATCATTCCCTACAAAGAAATCCCAGGGCTGATCTCCTTCAGAATGGATTCGTTGGATCTCCTTGCAGTCCAAGGAACTCTCAAGAGTGCCTTGAGACACCACAGTTCAAAAGCATCAATTCTTCAGGGCTCAGATTTCTTCACAGTCCAAATCTCACATCCATACATGACAACTGGCAAAAGCATAGCCTTGACTAGACAGACTTTTGTTGGCAAAGTAACGTCTCTGCTTTTCAATATGCTGTCTAGGTTGGTCATAACTTTCTCTGAAGGAGCAAGCGTCTTTTAATTTCATGGCTGCAATCACCAACTGCAGTGATTTTGGAGCCCAGAAAAATAAAGTGTGACACTGTTTCCACTGTCTCCCCATCTATTTCCCATAAAGTGATGGGACAAGATGCCATGATCTTAGTTTTCTGAACGTTGAGCTTTAAGCCAACTTTTTCACTCTCCTCTTTCACTTTCATCCAGAGGCACTTCAGTTCTTCACTTTCTGTCATAAGGATGGTGGCATCTGCATATCTGAGGTTATTGATATTTCTCCTGGCAATCTTGATTCCAGCTTCTGCTTCCTCCAGCCCAGCGTTTCTCATGATGTACTCTGCATATAAGTTAAATAAGCAGGGTGACAATATACAGCCTTGATGTACTCCTTTTCCTATTTGGAACCAGTCTGTTTTTCCATGTTCAGTTCTAACTATTGCTTCCTGACTTGTATACAAGTTTCTCAAAAGGCAGGTCAGGTGGTCTGGTATTCCCATCTCTTTCAGAATTTTCCAGTTTATTGTGATCCGCACAGTCAAAGGCTTTGGCATAGTCAATAAAGCAGAAATAGATGTTTTTCTGGAACTCTCTTGCTTTTTCCATGATCCAGCGGATGTTGGCAATTTGATCTCTGGTTCCTCTGCCTTTTCTAAAACCAGCTTGAACACCTGGAAGTGCACAGTTCACATATTCCTGAAGCCTGGCTTCGAGAATTTTGAGCATTACTTTACTAGCATGTGAGATGAGTGCAATTATGTAGTAGTTTGAGCATTCTTTGGCATTGCCTTTCTTTGGGATTGTAATGAAAACTGACTTTTCCAGTCCTGTGGCCACTGCTGAGTTTTTCAAATTTGCTCACATTATTTAGGTCATACTTTAATGGTTTATTGGTTTTTCCTAGTTTCTTCAGTTTAAGCCTGAGTTTTGCAATAAGGAGCTCATGATGTGAACCACAGTCAGCTCCAGTATTTGTATTTGCTGACTGTATGGATCTTCTCCATCTTCACTTGCAAAATATATAATCAGATATCAGTATTGACCATGTGATCATGTCCATGTGTAGAGTTGTCTCTTGTGTTGTTGGAAAAGTGTGTTTGCTATGACTAGTGATTCTCTTGACAATACTCTGTTAGCCTTTGCCCTGCTTCATTTTGTACTCCAAGGCCTAATTTGCCTGTTACTCCAGGTATCTCTCAACTTCCTACTTTTGCATTCCAGTCCCCTCTCATGAAAAGGACATATTTTTTGGTTTTAGTTCTAGAAGGTCTTGTAGTCTTCACAGAACCATCAGCTTCTTCAGCATGAGGGGTTGTGGCATAGACTTGGATTACTGTGATATTGAATGGCTTGCCTTGGAAACAAACCAAGATCATTCTGTCATTTTTGAGATTTCAGACCCTTTTTTAACTATAAGGGCTACTCCATTTCTTCTAAGGGCTTCTTGCCCATAATAGTATATTAAATGGTCACCTGAGTTAAATTCACCCATTCCGGTCCATTTTAATTCATTGATTCTTAAGATGTCAATGTTCAATCTTGCCATCTCCTGGTTGACCACATCCAATTTACCTTGATTCATGGACCTAACAGTCTAGGTCCCTATGCAATATTGTTCTTTATAGCTTTGGAATTTACTTTTACCATCAGACATATCCACAACTGGGCAATATTTCCACTTTGGCTCAGCTGCTTCATTTTTGTTGGAGCTATCAGCAATTGTCCTCTGATCTTCCTGTGTAGCATACTGGACACCTTCTGACCTAGGGGGAGCTTATCTTACAGCTTCATATTTTTTTGCCTTATTGTACTGTTCAAGGGGTTCTCATGGCAAGAATACTGAAGAGGTTTGCCATTCCTCCCTCCAGTGCACCATGTTTTCTCAGAACCTTTCACTCTGACCCATCCATATTGGGTGGCTCTACACCTCATGGCTCATAGCTTCATTGAATTATGTAAACCCCTTTGTTGCAACAAGGCTGTGATACATGAAGGGAACCTCTCATAGTTACTTCAAATATGCCTCAATAGCAATAGAATGTAAATTCTCCATTTTTATTATTCTAATTTATTTTACTACTGTCTTGGGTCCATCCTAAAGGAGATCAGTCCTGGGTGTTTATTGGAAGAACTGATGCTGAAGTTGAAACTCCAGTACTTTGGCCACCTCATGCAAAGAGTTGACTCATTGGAAAAGACACTGATGCTGGGAAGGATTGGTGGCAGGAGGAGAAGGGGACAACAGAAGATGAGATGGCTGGATGGCATCACTGACTCGATGAACATGAGTTTGAGTAAACTCTGGGAGTTAGTGATGGACAGGGAGACCTGGCGTGCTGTGGTTCATGGGGTTGCAAAGAGTCGGACACGACTGAGCGACTGAACTGAACTGAGCTGGATACTGCAAAATCTCACTGAAATGATGAAAAGAAAATATCCTTATGCTTTTCTAGTATGAATGTTCTGAAATGTTCTGTGTCAAATGCTTGTGCCTGTGTAAACATTCTTCAAAATTTTATCTGAGGCTTTGTTGTTGTTTAGTTGCTAAGTTGTGTCTGACTCTTTTGATACTTTATGGACTGTATACCACCAGGCTCCTCTGTTCATGGGATTTCTCAGCCAAGAACACTGAAGTGGTTTCCCATTTCCTTTTCCAGCAGGGGATCTTCTCAACCCAAGGATTGAACCCATGTCTCCTGCATTGGCAAGAGGATTTTTACCACTGAGCCACCAAAGAAGACCTGAGGCTTTGACAATATGCTTTAAAATCTGGGCTCCTCTAAAAGCAGACTTGAGATAAAGGTTTACGTAGAAAGGATCTAACTGAGTCAGAATGGGGGAGGGGCGAGTGAATGGGAAACTAGGACAGGCCATTAAGAAGGTGTGTGATAATTTGCATCTCTAGAAATGGATGATGCAGATCAGTAAGAAATGATGCAGAAATTGTTGGGAGACTCCATCTAGTTCTTTCCACCTCTTTTTTTTATCTTCTTCTTTTGGCCACACCATGCAGCTTGCAGGATTTTAGGTCCCTAACCAAGGATCAAATTTGTAACCTTCACAATGAAAGTGTAGAGTCTTGTAGAGTCTTGTAAAGTCTTAACCACTAGGCTGCCAGGGAATTTCCACATCTTTCATTCTTCACATGTGCTGTTTACTCTTTCTGGGGTGCTTTCTTCCTCCCCTTTCCTAATTGGCTAAATTCTGCACCACAGCAGTCTCACTGGATTAGTTTGAATGTCATCAATAATGGAGAATATTGAACTTCCCTGTGGCTGTTTCTATGCCCTCCTGACATCTCCATAGCAAGTTCTTTCTCTTCTAGCACTTGTCACACTTGTAATTGCTTGGTGACTAGTGGTTTTCTGATTACTTCCCTCACTAAGTGAAGCTTACTGAAGGCAGGCACCATGCTTGTTGTATGTGTGACAGTTACCATCCTCCTGTGTGTATCAACATTCAGTAAGTATTTTTCTTTCGCTTTCCATTTCTTTTTTAAATGATAGAATGAATGAATGAAAGTATCATTCTTATCTCTTGTTTGTGAGCTAAGTTAACATACCTACATACAAGTGAATGTGATTATAAAATTAAGACTGTTGATATAGTTATTGATGTGATGCAGTTTTATTATCTTATAGCTGTATTAATTTGAATCTGTATAAATATCATCTATAATGAGATAATTCTATATCCTTCATCACATTCCATATTGTGAAATCCATTTTCTACTGTCTACTTGATTTCTCATGATATGTCTATCCATGAAAGTGTACATAATAAATTATAAAAAATCATTTTGTTGTTGTGCCAATCTCATTGAATAAAAGATGTCTGTTAACTAAACTACTAAACACCCATAGGCTGCCACATTTTTATTTTTATGTTGAAATTTCTAAGATAATATGCTCCTAAAAGAAGTAAAACTTTCCCTCTATGTATGTAAAAACTGAAGGCTCAGCTCAGGTCAGTTCAGTTCAGTTGTTCAGTCGTGTCTGACTCTTTGTGACCCCATGAACTGCAGCACACCAGGCCTCCCTGTCCATCACCAACTCCCAGAGTTTACCCAAACTCATGTCCATTGAGTCGGTGATGGCATCCAGCCATCTCATCCTCTGTCATCCCCTTCTCCTCCTGCCCCCAATCCCTCCCAGCATCAGCGTCTTTTCCAATGAGTCAACTCTTTGCATGAGGTGGCCAAAGTATTGGAGTTTCAGCTTCAGCATTAATCCTTTCAATAAACACCCAAGACTGATCTCCTGTAGGAGGGACTGGTTGGATCTCCTTGCAGTCCAAGGGACTCTCAAGAGTCTTCTCCAACACCACAGTTCAAAAGCATCAATTCTTCAGTGCTCAGCCTTCTTCACAGTCCAACTCTCACACCCATACATGACTACCAGAAAAATCATAGTCTTGACTAGATGAACTTTGTTGGCAAAGTAATGTCTCTGCTTTTTAATATGCTATCTAGGTTGCTCATAACTTTTCTTCCAAGGAGTAAGTGTCTTCTAATTTCATGGCTGCAATCACCATCTGCAGTGATTTTGGAGCCCCCCAAAATAAAGTCTGACACTGTTTCTACTGTTTCCCCATCTATTTCTCATGAAATGATGGGACCGGATGCCATGATCTTAGTTTTCTGAATGTTGAGCTTTAAGTCAATTTTTTCACTCTCCTCTTTCACTTTCATCAAGAGGCTTTTTAGTTCCTCTTCACTTTCTGCCATAAGGGTGGTGTCATCTGCATATCTGAGGTTATTGATATTTCTCCCAGCAATCTTGATTCCAGCCTGTGCTTCTTCCAGCCCAGTGTTTCTCATGATGTATTCTTCATATAAGTTAAATAAGCAGGGTGACAATACAAAGCCTTGATGTACTCCTTTTCCTATTTGGAACCAGTCTGCTGTTCCACGTCCAGTTCTAACTGTTGCTTCCTGACCTGCATATAGGTTTGTCAAGAGGCAGGTCATGTGGTCTGATATCCCCATCTCTTTCAGAATTTTCCACAGTTTATTATGATCCTAGATATAGGCAAATATTGGGAAGATACTGAAGGACTTCTATGTGTATAATTCTATTATCAATCAAAGTATCTATCAGCTTAAATAGCATGGTTCTAATTCTGCCTATTATAGGTAAAATATGATGTGCTTAAAATTAACACGAGTTGGACTGTGAAGAAAGCTGAATGCCAAAGAACTGATGCTTTTGAACTGTGGTGTTGGAGAAGACTCTTGAGAGTCCTTTGGACTGCAAGGAGATCCAACCAGTCCATTCTGAAGGAGATCAGCCCTGGGATTTCTTTGGAGGAAATGATGCTGAAGCTGAAACTCCAGTACTTTGGCCACCTCATGAGAAGAGTTGACTTATTGGGAAAGGCTCTAATTCTGGGAGGGATTGGGGGCAGGAGGAGAAGGGGACGACAGAGGATGAGATGGCTGGATGGCATCACTGACTCGATGGAGGTGAGTCTGAGTGAACTCCGGGAGTTGGTGATGGACAGGGAGGCCTGGCGTACTGCGATTCATGGAGTTGAAAAGAGTCGGAAACGACTGAGCGACTCAACTGAACTGAACTGAATGCATTTCAAGGCACCTTATATTTAAACTTACCATCATAGTGGAAAAATTTTAATGTATTTTTAAGGAGCAACAGTGAAGAGGTAAATATATATTTCTTACAACTGAATTTGTCAGCTTAAAAGAAGTGTATAATGTGCGAGTTGAGAGTTAAGTTATATTTGGGGCTAAATGAGGACTGCAGCCTGGGAGGCAGTACTTCAGATAGCTCTGAGAGACTGCTCCAAAGAAGCAGGGGGGAGGTCACTGTATATGTGATTTTGGTGAAGGTAGAATACATGCAAACATATTTTTGCAGAAGTTTTCTGCTGTTTTGGTGAAACTTTCTGCTAGTCACAAGGAACAGTCATCACTGTGAAGGATTTTAGTGCTTTTCTAGATATGAGGAAATACAAGAATTGGGCTCATAAAATCAGCTCCCAAGAATATCTAACTGTCTGAAGGCCTGCCCTATCAGTCTCCGCCTCAACACAGAGAGCCTCACTTCTGCTCTCCACCCTGATCTTGTTTCAGGGAGTGTTGAAGGTCTGCAGCTGCAGAGGCACATGATTCAGTCCCTGTAGAGGTAGATGATAAGTGACCATTGTTGTTCCTTTACTCATCTGTGTCCAGCTCTTTGCAAGCCCTTGGACTGCAGCACTCTAGCCTTCCCTGTCTTTCAGTGTTTCCCAGAGTTTGCACAAACTCATGTCCATTGAGTTGGTGATGCCATTCAACCATCTCATCCTCTGCTGCCCCTTTCCCTCTTACCCTCAATCTTTCCCAGCATCAGGGTCTTTTCCAATGAGTTGTCTCTTTACATCAGGTGGCCAAATTATTGGAGCTTCAGCTTCACCATCAGTCCTTCCAATGAAAACTCAAGACTGATCTCCTTTAGGATGGATTGTTTGGATCTCCTTTCAGTCCAAGGGACTATCAAGAGTCTTCTCCAACATCACAGTTCAAATGCATCAATTCTTCAGCCCTTTGGCCTTCTTTATGCTCCAACTCTCACATCAATACATGATTATTAGATAAACCATAGCTTTGACTATACAGCTCTTTGTTGCTAAAGTGATGTCTCTGCTTCTTTAAAATATGCTATCTAGTTTTGTCATAGCTTTTCTTCCAAGGAGCAAGCAGCTTTTAATTTCATGGCTACAGTCACCATCTGCAGTGATTTTGGACCCCCCAAAAATAAAGTCTGCCACTGTTTCCATTGTTTCCCCATCTATTTGCCATGAAATGATGGGACCAGATGCCATGATCTTAGTTTTCTGAATGCTGAGTTTTCAGCCAGCTCTTACATTCTCCTCTTTCACCTTCATCAAGAGGCTCTTTACTTTCTCTTTGCTTTCTGCCATTAGGGTGGTGTCATCTGCATATCTGAAATTATTGATATTTCTATTGGCAATCTTGATTCCTGCTTGACCTTCATCCAGTCTGCCATTTTACATGAGGTATTATACATATAAGTTAAATAAGTAGGGTGACAATGTACAGTCTTAACAAACTCCTTTCCCAATTTGGAGCCAGTCTGTTGTTCCATCTCCAGTTCTAACTATTGCTTCTTGTCCTGCATTCAGATTTCTCAGAAAGGTGGGCTGGTATGCCCATATCTTTAAGATATTTCCACAGTTTATTGTGATCCACACAGTTAAAGGCTATAGCATAGTCAATGAATCAGAAGTAGATATTTTTCTGGAATTCCCTTGCTTTTTCTATGATCCAACGGAAGTTGGCAATTTGATCTCTGGTTCCTCTGCCTTTTCTAAATCCCGTTTGTGTATCTACAAGCTCTCAATTAATGTACTGTTGAATGCTAGCTTGAAACATTTTGAGCATTACCTTGCTAGCTTGTGAAATGAGTGAAATTGTGCAGTAGTTCAATATTCTTTTGCATTGCCCTTCTTCAGGATTCGAGTAGAAACTGACTTTTTCCAGTCCTGTGGCCACTGCTGAGTTTTCCAAGTTTGTTGGCATATTGAGTGAAATATTTTAACACCATCATCTTTTTGGATTTGAAATAGTTCAGCTAGAATTCCATAACCTTCACTAGCTTTGTTTATAGTGATGCTTCCTAAGGACCACTTGACTTCACACTCTGAGATGTCTGGCTCTATGTGAGTGATCACACTATTGTGGTTATCATGATCATTAAGACCTTATTTGTATAGCTCTTCTGTGTATCCTTGCCATCTCTTCTTAATATCTTCTGCTTTTTTTAGGCCCATACTATTTCTGTCCTTTATTGTGCCCATCTTTGCCTGTAATGTTCCCTTGGTATGTCTAATTTTCTAGAAGAAAGTTTTACTAGTTTACATTCTATTGTTTTCCTGTATTTCTTTGCATTGTTCACCTAGAAGGCTTTTTTATGTCTCCTTGCTCTTATTTGGACCTCTACATTCAGATGGGTATATCCTTCCTTTTGTCTGTTGTCTTTCAATTCTCTTCAAGTGGCCATGGCAAATGCTAATTTGTAGTTGACAAAGTATAAACATGAATTGGATTAAACAAGCCCTCTTAGGTATAATAGCCTAGTTAAAGATCTGTTGGTTAACAGACTCTTCTACAGGGGTTTCTTGCATACTCACATGCTGTGTCTAATCCTGGAATCCTGACTCGGCATGACTGGAGCAGATCCTAACATTCTGTAGTTTGAAACAACTTGATTATGGTTCTGAGTATCAGTTAGATTTATAGTCCTTGTCTAATATTTACACACAAAATTTGACTATTTATATATATTTATGTAAGCATATTTTCATAGGAATAAAAAGAAGAAAGAAAGGAATGCCAAAATGGTTATTTTAAATACTTATCACAAGCCTTTCTGTTGTTTAAATGAAGAAGCAATACTCTCCAGATCTGATTATCACTGTAGACAATAGTACTAAAGATTTAGTTTCTGATTGTACAATATTACCTTTTTATTTATTCGCATTATTTCTCTAGTGCCTTCACTTCTAGCTAAAAAATGGTGAAAACATATCTAGAGGCTTCAAGTTAAAATTTTAATTATGGCTTACATTATTTATCCAGTTAAATTACTTTAATAATATTTTTAAACAAATTTCACAATATTGGCACATTCTAAGAACTACTCACTCAGTAAGAACACATATTTTATTTCAAAAGTATTTATAGCAGTTTTTGTTTTGGTTTTTTAGAAAACAAGTGTGATAGAAATAATACAAATAGCACAGCCTGTTCTTTTGCACTGCTGTTGTGCATTCTTTTGGGGGCCTTTTCACTGCTGATTTTTAGAACAATCTTCCATTCTGTACCAAGTGTAGCTAAATAATGGGAAAATATTTTTTGTGAAAGTGGGGTAATGATTCCTGGAGGGAATCACTGCCAACAAGAGAACAAAAATAATGACTTTCAATCTGTAAATGCCTTTCATAATTGAATCCAATTATTCTCCAGCTAAATTTAGTACATGTTAATAAGGTAGGAAAATTTTATTGTAGGACTGTGTATTGACACCTTGGTGCTTGTCAATTCTTCAGGGTGATCATCAATATAAACAAGGGATGTGAAGGCAAGCTTCCTGCATTTGCTTTAATGAACACAGAAACATTCACATACTCCCACAAGACTGGTAGGGCTGGCATTAGGAACAGACAATGTGGTGCTTACATGACATGATTTCTGGAAAGCCCCAAAACTTATTTTCTTTTTTTCTTCCTCTTGGCTTCCTAGAGTCAGCGTACTGTCGTGTTTGTGTATGCAGATGCTGAGGAAAGTGGAATCAAATTCTAGTGTAGATATTAACTGTGGAAAGAATCTTGAACAAATTGCTTAATTTCCCTGCTTAAAACACTGCACCAGGGTTTCCTCGAATGTGAATTATATCTACTTGAAAATGTAAATATCTATAGAGATTGAGTAGAGTAATTAAACAATTTAGAAATCCCACTAGGGGGGTTAAAGAGAGAAAAGAAATTTTAAGGGAGTTTGGGAGATTGTTGTAAGCTGATGACCACTCCAGAAAAGAATCCAGTAAAACCTAGCAACTATCTAAAGTACAAGACAATAGATATGGGGTCTGAATCTTGTTAAATGAAGTCAGGGAGTTAATGGTCTTTGAAGGAAGCAAGACAGGGATATAGGTGAAAAAGTTAGAAAGGGGACATTACGGTGAAACCAGAGATTCATTACCATTCTTAGTGTATGTCAACATCCTTTGCTAATATACATATGACTGAAATAGTGCCATATGTAGTGCAAGGAGCTCGCCTTGGTGCTCTGTGACAATCCAGAGGGGTGAGATGGGATGGGAGTTATGGAGGAGATTCAAGAGGGAGGGGACATTTGTAAACTTATGCTGATTCACATTGTTGTATGTCAGAAATCAGTACAACACTGTGAATCAACTATCCTCCAATCTAAAATAAATAAATAAATAGAGGGTCAAAAGAGGAACTAATGATGTAAGCCTTAATGTCTGCCCCCAAATTAGGAAGAAGGTGATCTCCTCCCTTCCCAGTTTTTGGACTGGAATGGGTGAATTTAACTCAGATGACCATTATATCTACTACTGTGGGCAAGAATCCCTTAGAAGAAATGGAGTAGCCATCACGGTCAACAAAAGAGTCTGAAATGCAGTACTTGGATGCAAACTCAAAAATGACAGAATGATCTCTGTTCATTTCCAAGGCAAACCATTCAACATCACGGTAACCCAAGTTTATGCCCCAACCAGTAACGCTGAAGAAGCTGAAGTTGAATGGTTCTATGAAGACCTAAAAGACCTTTTAGAACCAAATCCAAAAAAAGGTGTCCTTTTCATTATAGGGGAATGGAATGCAAAAGTAGGAAGTCAAGAAACACCAGGAGTAACAGGCCAATTTGGCCTTGGAGTATGGAATGAAACAAGGCGAAGGTTAATAGAGTTTTGCCAAGAGAACGCACTGGTCATAGCAAACACCCTCTTGCAACAACACAAGAAAAGACTCTACACATGGACATCACCAGATGGTCAACACCAAAATCAGACTGATTATATTTTCTACAGCCAAAGATGGAGAAGCTCTATACAGTCAGCAAAAACAAGATGGGGAGTTGACTGTGGCTCAGATCATGAACTCCTTATTGCTAAATTTAGACTTAAATTGAAGAAAGTAGGGAAAACCACTAGACCATTCAGGTATGACCTAAATCAAATCCCTTATGATTATACAGTGGAAGTGAGAAATAGATTTCCCGGAGAGCAGGCTGGCTATTCTCCCAAGAAGAGAGAGGGCTGGCCCACCAAGCTCTTCGAGCAAAATGGCCCTTTTCAAAGGCGGTTTAAAACATCAAGTAAAGGTGATTAGGGACAACAACTGCACGACGCTGGTACAGGGTCAGAGCAGAGATGCCTGAAGTGTGTGCATGCATGTGACCGCAGTCTTCAATCTTCCCTCCCGCTGGTGTTCTGTTTGGTTCTGTTTAACAAATGTACACTCTATCAGCTTTCAGGCGAAGTAGGAGTGGGCTTTAAATTCCATCACTTATCAAAGCAATTGTATACAATAGGGACTGGAGCTAATTAAAATAAAATACCATCTGCATTTGATTAAACTTTATCCTAAGCCCTATAACATTCATTTCCAGTTTGGTCATTCAAACAGGATGGCAACAGCATTCCAATGACTCTGGATAGTATTAAATCATCTCTTCCCTTTTTTAATATTAATTGCACAACTCTCTGATCGCGAAGGTGTCACAAAACACTTGGCTAATGTGGGAAAGCGTCCTAGTGCATTGCAGGAAAAGATAACACTAAAAATCTCTGTAAAATGGCTAATTTTACCTGATATTTCATTACAATGACTTGGTAGAGTAACTATTAGTCAGACTGACAGCTAACTGATTTGGTTTGCATTAAAACCAGACTGATTTAAATGGAGGCGTTTCAGTTGCGATTCTGAATTTGTCATTGCTTCTGTTGTCTATATGCTCTCCCTGGGGCTAAATGTTTAATAAGAACTGTGGGAAACAATTGCAATCACGTGGGCCTTGCGGGCACTGGAATGTGTGGCTGTTTACCTTTTCTCTCCTTCTTCTCTGTTGGCAGGATGCTCCCACAGCAGCTCTGCCAGGAGCTGATTAAGAAACTCTGCATAAAAGGGATTTTATGGATGAATGTTTGTGACATTGTACAGGAGACAGGGATCAAGACCATCTCCATGGAAAAGAAATGCAAAAAAGGAAAATGGCTGTCTGAGGAGTCCTTGCAAATAGCTGTGAAAAGAAGAGAAGTGAAAAGCAAAGGAGAAAAGGAAAGATATAAACATCTGAATGCAGAGTTCCAAAGAATAGCAAGAAGAGATAAGAAAGCCTTCTTCAGCGATCAATGCAAAGAAATAGAGGAAAAGAACAGAATGGGAAAGACTAGAGGTTTCTTCAAGAAAATTAGATATACCAAGGGAATACTTCATGCAAAGATGGGCTCTATAAAGGACAGAAACGGTATGGACCTAACAGAAGCAGAAGATATTTGCAAGAATACACAGAAGAATTGAACAAAACAGATCTTCATGACCCGAATAATCACAATGGTGTGATCACTCACCAAGAGCCCAACATCCTGAAATGTGAAGTCAAGTGGGCTTGAGAAGACATCACTACGAACAAAGCTAGTGGAGCTGATGTAATTCCCGTTGAACTATTTCAAATCCTAAAAGATGATGCTGTGAAAGTGCAGCACTCAATATGCCAGCAAATTTGGAAAACTCAGCAGTGGCCACAGGACTGGAAAAGGTCCGTTTTCATGTCAATCCCAAAGAAAGGCAATGCCAAAGAATGCTCAAACTACCACACAATTGCACTCATCTCACATGCTAGTAAAGTAATGCTCAAAATTCTCCAAGCCAGGCTTCAGCAATATGTGACCCATTAACTTCCAAATGTTCAACCTGGTTTTAGAAAAGGCAGAGGGACCAGAAATTCAATTGCCAACATCCACTGGATCATCAAAAGAGCAAGAGAGGTCCAGAAAAACATCTATTTCTGCTTTGTTGACTATGCCAAACCATTTGGCTGTGTGGATCACAGTAAACTGTGGAAAATTCTGAAAGAGATGGGAATACCAGACTACCTAACCTGCCTCTTGAGAAACCTGTATGCAGGTCAGGAAGCAACAGTTAGAACTGGACATGGAACAACAGACTGATTCCAAATAGGAAAAGGAGTACTTCAAGGCTGTATATTGTCACCCTGCTTGTTTAACTTATATGCAGAGTACATCATGAGAAACACTGGGCTGGAAGAAGCACAGGCTGGAATCAAGATTGCTGGGAGAAATATCAATAACCTCAGATGTACAGATGACACCACCCTTGGGGCAGAAAGTGAAGAAGAACAAAGAACCTCTTGATGAAAGTGAAAGAGGAGAGTGAAAAAGTTGGCTTAAAGCCCAACATTCAGAAAACGAAGATTATGGCATCTGGTCCCATCACTTCATGGGAAATAGATGGGGAAAGAGTGGAAAGAGTGTCAAACTTTATTTTGGGGGGGCTCCAAAATCACTGCAGATGGTGATTTCAGCCATGAAATTAAAAACGCTTACTCCTTGGAAGGAAAGTTATGGCCAACCTAGATAGCATATTAAAAAGCAGAGACATTACTTTGCCAACAAAGGTCCATCTAGTCAAGGCTATGGTTTTTCCAGTGGTTATGTACAGATGTGAGAGTTGGACTGTTAAGAAAATTGAGAGTCAAAGAATTGATGCTTTTGAACTGTGGTGTTGGAGAAGACTCTTGAGACTCCCTTGGAGTGCAAGGAGATCCAACCAGTCCATTCTAAGGGAGATCAGTCCTGTGTGTTCATTGGAACGACTGATGCTAAAGCTGAAACTCCAATACTTTGGCCACCTCATGTGTAGAGATGACTCATTGGAAAAGACCTTGATGCTAAGAGGGATTGGTGGCAGTAGGAGAAGGGGACAACAGAGGATGAGATGGCTGGATGGCATCATTGACTTGGTGGACCTGAGTTTGAATAAACTCCAACGTTGGTGATGCACAGGGAGGCCTGGCGTGCTGTGATTCATGGGATCGCAAAGGGTCAGACACGACTGATTTACTGAACTGAACTGAATGAGCCCTCTTTGTTCTCTGGGTTGCACTCCCTTTCCTGCCTCTTGTATCTCTCACAAGCTTCCTAGGCTAATAACCTCATTCTTTGCCTGTTGCTTTGCCTTGCACTGAATTCTTTCTGCATTGAGACAAAGAACTTGTGTGTCAGAAAGTCCTAAGACCAGGCGGGTAGTTTCAATCAAAACGTAGTGGATTAGGGTCCTCTCCTAAGTCGGGGATCATGGAATCAATTCCCAATAAGATGTGTAGCTGGGTTCCCATCCCATTTAAGGAGAGCATGGGTCCGTACCTCCCTCCTAGAAGTATTATGAGGATGGCAGGTGTCAACACAGCTAATTCACTATTTGAATAAACACAGGTCATATGAAGAGTTCAATAAAAATTCAGTTCTCTCTCTCTCTCTTTTTTTTTTTTTTTCCTCTCAACCTTTGCTACTTGTTGACTGATCCTTGGTTTAAATTTCCCATCTATTCAGGTAACAATGCATCATTGTTGGCATGCTAAAACTTCTCAGCCATTTACACCTTCAGAGAAATACATATATAAAATATTACCTGCATTTAGTTTCTGAGGAGGGGTTGGAGACAGAGAATAAAATCATGGGGAAACCATTTGCAGGATGAATTCATGGATGTCAGCAAAGAACAAGAAATGATGAGGCCACAGATATCAAGGAAACCTGAAGCCTACATGACATGTTTGCTCTGGGCCAGTGTCTGCACTTTATTATAACAAGTCATGATATAGACCCATGGTTACTGCACTCATGTGTCAGCGGCAGGGCAGCAGTGCTGGCTTTCTCAGTCCTCGGGACACTGAATGGCTGTTCCCAAGAGGTCAGATTCAAGATCTGATTCTCCAGTTCCATGTACTGAGAACTTAGTTACAGCTGCACTGAAAGAGTAGAGACACACGAACCAACTGCTGCTTTTTCTTTTGCTGAGCCTTGTGACTAGAAGCAAAGATATTTGATTTTGGGCATCTGATATTTCCTCACTGACTCTTACAGAAAAACTGGGTCTTAGAATCAAAGAAAATCAGTAGATACCTAAGATTTAACCAATACGATTTTTTTAACATAAAATTGCCTTAGCAGAAAAATTCTTCTATTTCCACAAATTCGTCCAAAATATTATTCAAAGTCCAAGATATTAAATGTGCAGGTGGTACTTTATATCTTGATAAAGTTGGAATTTATTTACTTGCTTGAGAAAGTCCACTTTTTTTAGGGTGAAGGAGAAGGGGGCGGTAAAGGATGGGATGTTTGGGTGGTATCATTGACTCAATGATACATGAGTTTGACCAAACCCCAGGATTTGGTGATGAACAGGGAAGCCTGGCATGCTGCAGTCCATGGGGTCACAAAGAATTGAACATGACTGAGTGACTGAACAACAACGTTTTTAGAAGATAATACACAGGACATGACTTTTTTTACACGTTATTTTTTTTCCATATCTATACAAGATTCAGCCGTTGGCTTATTTTAAAACCCACAACACTTACCAGTTACTTGAAAATACAAATTTAGCAATTTTTCATCTGATTTAAATATTATTTTTTTGTGTGTATGGAGCTTGGAAGCAAGATAATAACTCCTTTTACTTTCTCTAATTTTTTGATACAGTTGAGGGATAAATACAGGTTTTATTAAATCCTTACATTATAACAACAACAAAAATCCTGACCTAGAGAACATTTGTGGCCAAATGGGCTTTTCTTCCAAACTAAACTTTCTGCTCTTTGCTGAGATATGGTTTGTCATGTCTTTCTTTTTTCTCCACATCTGAGCAAGAAGCATTAAAAGTTTTTGTTGCTTTGTTATAGATTCTTTTTTCAAGCATATTAGCACAGCTATGAGCTTTGGAAGACAGAGAGTTTTCTCTCTTCTGGCTGGATGGCAGATTTGTTTCCTGGCCAATATAATAAAGAGAACATCTTCCACAGGACAGGGACTGGTCAGATGTGATAGCAGCCCTCATATAATCTGGGGGTTTCCTCAGCTTGATCAAGCACACCCACCACATGAGAAGCTTCCACTTGGCTTCTTTGCATCACCTCCACAGCACTTGGAACTGATGCAAACAGGGAACTGATGTTACTTGCTGGGTCAACAGTGGTTTCACGTCTTCTGCCAGCATCTATGAAACTGGCAGGGTTATGTTGCACAGTGCCTGATTTGATGGTGTTATACTGAGTCCAAGCTCCTACTGCTCTAGGCACAACAGGACAGTAAATCAAGAGAAGAGTTGTGGGACAAGGAATAGCCACTTTAATAGGAAAGCCAGCAGGCCAATAAGATGGCGGACTACTGTCTCAAAGAACCCTATGGTCCAGGTTTGGGTGTTAGGTGCTCTTATAGAGTAAGGAGAGGGAGGGAAGGAGGTAAGGTAAAACAGGCAATAAGTTTTGCAAATATTTTCTGGTAAGCCAGACTCCTAAGAGGATATGTTACTTTCTTCTTTCCTGAAGCCATTTATAGGTGGGCATGGTCAAGATATTTCCTGTGACCTAAACAAAGTTTAACTCCAGATTTGAAAGTCTGGGTTCCCAGAGATGGGCTATTATGTACACTTTAAGCTGTAGGCAACATCCCTTTAGTGAGTAACTTATAGCAAAAGCAATAGAACACAAAGTTTAAAGTAAAAGAAACAGATCTAATAATGAGTCAAATTTGTTCTGTATTAGTTCATGAAAAAAAAAAAAGACTTTTATTAATCTACATACTTCCAAGTTTACTTTGCTGAAATTTGGATGAAAATGTCCTTCAATGTTTATCTCTGAATCTTTGTTTTCTGCCTTGAAGAGTGCCACGACTGAAAAATAATCATCAGGGTATCTGTATGAGAAAATCAGGCAAGAAATGCATAGAAAACATAACCTTTCAAAATATGATCTTGCCACATAAACTGTGACATACACTTTCTGTATGAAATCATATAGGTGTGTGTCTCCCTACCTAGATTCCTCCAGAGCACCATTTCTTTTTTCACAAAAAGCTCACACGTCTTTGCAGGTTCCTTTACCACTTTCTTCTTTCTTTCTTTCTTTCTTTTTTTTTTTTTCTTTTTTCTTTTTTTTTCTTTCTTTTTTTTTTTTTTTTTTGTGTGATGTTGCAATCCTTTGTAGAATCATGATTCTAATGCCAGACTTGTGTGAAATACCAAACTGGAGGTTGTGGAGCATGGCTTCTGGAGTGGTTAATCAGTTGAAGGAAGCTAAGCCACTCGTGGGGTGAATCTTGTCCCACAAGAAATGTAACACTAAAAATGGATAAGTAAAAATGGATAAGTCACCTTCTTTCCCTTCCTTTAAGGTGTGGATCTTTCTGTAGCCCTTCTAACAAAATGCCTTGTACTGCTGAACACAAATTATGAGCCACCTCTATGCCAATAAAGCAGCTTGTGAAGCATTAGCCAGTGTTGTAAAACATCTCTTCTTGATTTGCATCTTTTCTGGCTTCACTTCCTTTTCCCCTCACTTTTACTGACTTGGGCTTGTAATTCACAAATAAAGAATTAACCTTTTAATCCATTCTTAGGCACATTCTGTGGAGAACTCTAAGACACCAAATGTGCTTTCCAACGTAATTAACCCTACTAGAACATTTAGGCTCTTGGAAGGCAAGATACAAAAATATAAGAATTAGAGAGAGACAAGAGCTCCTACTTACATCAAAGTGCATTAATAACCAGCATCTATGCTCTCTTTTCATATCTAAGGACCCTTTGTTTGCTTGTTAAAGTGAGAATGCCTCTTCCCTTGAGGTAAGGCAAAACTAAACCTTTCCCAAAAAGTATACTATTTCTCAATGACCACAAGATATGATGATTAAAATTGCAAACTAAGATAGTGTATCCAAAAAATATCACATGGAGTAGCCATGATTTTGAGGACAAAATTGTTGCTGGAAAAGAGAAGAGTTTGTGTCAGAAACACTTGGCGTGTTCCTCAGAGTTTTTATTTAATTTGAGGTATTTATTTTCAGCATTCATATAGGAAAATACATTTCAAACAAACATATTGGTGTATTTTGGAGAAAATTGGCAAGATAAAGGGGATGTGTTTTCCAAAATAATAACAAGCATGGTATGCTTTTCTGTTTCATTGAAATATATGAAGACAAAAAAATTATTTGTTCATCTGTAATCTTGTGTTAGGTAACTCAAGGGTAAATTAACATGGGATTTTTATTATGCTGCCTTGACAATTGTATAAACATGTTTAATGGAGATAACAGCCAAGTTTATGATTTTACCATAAAGAAGATACAAATATTTCTTTTGGCTTCAGATGAGAAATTAAGTTCTTTTAACCTAGTGCACAAGTCTCTTTATGACCTAATGGCTACTCACATCTCTGGTTCCCTCCCATCCACACACTTTACTTTCACCCAGTTCTTTTTGCTCCTACTGTTATAGGAAAAATGGAGTGCGAAATGGTCCTGTCCCAGGTCTCAGGTGAGTCCTAGGATGGGCCACCGAGTGAAGGTTCCTTTACCACTTTCCTGCTTCACGCAGGAAAGAATTCAAGAGCCATAGTAAATTGAAAGTAGGTTTATTCAGGGAAATACACATTCCATAGAGTGTGGGCCATCTCAGAAGGCAAGAGGTGGCCCCAGGGCCTTCCCGCTTCTGGGTGGTCTCAAAATGAGAGCAGTCCTGAGGTGTGGGGGTGGTTAGTTTTCATGAGCTGGGTAATTTTACAGGCCAACAAGTGGGAAGGATATGCTAATTATCTCGGAGAAGACGCACTGCCCGGTTTTTGGCCTTGCATGGTTGACCTTGGAACAGTCATGGTGCTGGTGGGTATAATGCTAACATATTACAGTGAGCATATCATGAGACTCAAGGTCTACTGGAAGTCAAATCTTCTGCTGTCTTGGACCAAGCATGTTCTAACCAGTTTTTATGGTATCCCATTCTTCTGAACGATTGTGTCCTGTCCCCTTCCTTCCTGTCTCACTATGGTCCAGTCAAATGCTCTGTTGATCTCTAATTCTTTTTTTGAAATGAATTTGCCTGTCTGTATTCCTAACTAACTGCTTGTTGTTGTTTAGATGTTAAGTCATGTCCGACTTTTTGAGATCCCAAGGACTGTAGCCCACCAGGTTCCTCTCTCCATGGGATTTCCCAGGCAGTAATACTGGAGTGGGTTGCCATTTCCTTCTCCAGGGGGTCTCTCTGACTTAGGGATCAAACCTGAATCTCCCACTTGGCAGCTGGATTCTTTACCTGCACATTCTTTAAGTTTCAGCTATAAGAGAGTCATCTACAGAAAACCTCTACTGACCTCTCTGACTTTCTGCTGTGTAGTTTGAGTCTTCCGAGCTGCTTCTGTTCCAGAGTGTGTGATGGTTTACAGTTAGTGCTTATTTCAAGCACAAAGTCATGAACATGAAAGAGTTTAGACACTGCCATTTCCAAATTATCTAGGCAAGAGCAGTTCTGTATGCTCCATAGTACAGATTTAGCAGAGGCACCTCTCAGTGGCTAGAGGGTAGTGGAGACCTGGAGGTGACGAAGCTGGTAGAAGTTAGCTTCTCCTCACTGCCTGTTACCCTCACACCCCCAAGCTACCATGGGTGCCATCCCCACATCCCTCACCAGTAGAAATTCAGGATTCAATATTGGTAGAAAAGAACTGGACAGATCAAAAAGGAAAAGTAAATATGAAAGTCATTCAGCAATAAGAACAGTTCAAGTCAACTTACAATATTGGTGGAAAATAAAGAGATTCAACTAGAGAAAATGATCTGGACACTTGAGTTTCAGGAAAACTGTGGGTGGAGGTCCTGACAAGAGTTTCCAGAGATGGTGCAATTTTAGAGAATTAAAATGAAGAATTTAAGAAAACTGTTGATATCAGTTTGGATTATAATCCCTCTTATCTTTCAAAATTCCCCAGAATTTTTTCAAATTAAAAATTTTTTTCTAAAGCAATACATGAAACTAATTTAAAAAATACATAGAGATGAAGAGCAACAATCCTTTGTTGTTTTTGTTCAGCTGCTAAGTTGTGTCTGACTCTTTGTGACCCCATGGACTACAGCATGCCAGGCTTTCCTGTCTTCATTATCTCCTGGAGTTTGCTCAAAATCATGTTCATTGAGTCAATGATACCATCCAACCATCTCATCTTCTGACACCCCCTTCTCCTCCTGCCCTCGATCTTTCTCCCAATAGTCTTACTGATTTTGTTTTACTTCTTCTGTTAATCTTCAAACATATAACTGCTAACTGCTAAGTCACTTCAGTAGTGTCTGACTCTGTGCGACCCCATAAACGACAGCCCACCAAGCTCCCCCGTCCCTGGGATTCTCCAGGCAAGAACACTGGAGTGGGTTGCCATTTCCCTCTCCAGTGCAGGAAAGTGAAAAGGGAAAGTGAAGTCACTCAGTCATGTCCAACCCGCAGCGACCCCATGGATTGCAGCCTTCCAGGCTACACCATCCATGGGATTTTTCCAGGCCAGAGTACTGGAGTGGGTTGCCATTGCCTTCTCTGTCAAACATGTAAAAAATAGGTTAATTCAGCTGTCTTTTGAATTATCTTTTTTCCTAGGCTATTTAAATAATCCTCAGTCTTTTTTCCTACAAATTAAAGATGCTATCTTTCTTTTTTGCAGAGTTGATGTAAAGTAGATGCTGTGTCTTATGCCCTGGACTCATTTCCTTGGCTATCATTTGTAAAGCCTATTTTATGAGATTGAACTTGTTTCTCTGTCCTCCAGCTGCCCCTCTTGCCGTACACACAAAACCTTTTTTTTTTTTTTTTTAATTCATTTTCTTGGGTGGAAAAGGCATCATCTGAGATTCACATTTACTTTCCCATTACTAAATAAAAGTGTTATTTAAAATCAGAGAAAATAAGGAATGCTTAAATTAAGGATTATATAATGGAGCTACTGGACTACACTTTCTAAAAAAATGGCAATGTCAGGAAAACCAAACACAAACAAAGACCTGTGCTGAATGATGTGGACTAAAGAAAGGTAACAACTTTAGGCAACACATACTTCTTCTTGGATCCAAGATTTTAGAAAATAAAGCAATAAAGAATATTACTTGAACAATTAGAGAAATTTTAGCTTGAACTGAGGGTTCAGTTCAGTTCAGTCACTCAGTCGTGTCCGACTCTTTGCGAAACCATGAATCACAGCATGCCAGGCCTCTCTGTCCATCACCATCTCCCGGAGGTCACCTAGACTCACGTCCATTGAGTCCGTGAAGCCATCCAGCCATCTCATCCTCAGTTGTTCCCTTCTTCACCTGCACCCAATCCCTCCCAGCATCAGAGTCTTTTCCAATGAGTCAACTCTTCACATGAGGTGGCCAAAGTACTGGAGTTTCAGCTTTAGCATCATTCCTTCCAAAGAAATCCCAGGGTTGATCTCCTTCAGAATGGACTGGTTGGATCTCCTTGCAGTCCAAGGGACTCTCAAGAGTCTTCTCCAAAACCCCAGTTCAAAAGCACCAATTCTCTTTGCTCAGCCTTCTTCACAGTCCAACTCTCACATCCATACATGACCACAGGAAAAACCATAGCCTTGACTAGACGGACCTTAGTTGGCAAAGTAATGTCTCTGCTTTTAAATATACTATCTAGGTTGGTCATAACTTTTCTTCCAAGGAGTAAGCGTCTTTTAATTTCATGGCTGCAGTCACCATCTGCAGTGATTTTGGAGCCCCCAAAAATGAAGTCTAACACTGTTTCCACTGTTTCCCCATCTATTTCCCATGAAGTGATGGGACCAAATGACATGATCTTCGTTTTCTGAATATTGAGCTTTAAGCCAACTTTTTCACTCTCCTTTTTCACTTTCATCAAGAGGCTTTTTAGTTCCTCTTCACTTTCTGCCATAAGGGTGGTGTCATCTGCATATCTGAGGTTATTGATATTTCTCCCGGCAATCTTGATTCCAGCTTCTGTTTCTTTCAGTCCAGTGTTTCTCATGATGTACTCTTCATAGAAGTTAAATAAGCAGGGTGACAATATACAGCCTTGACATACTCCTTTTCCTATTTGGAAACAGTCTGTTGTTCCATGTCCAGTTCTAACTATTGCTTCCTGACCTGCATACAGATTTCTCAAGAGGCAGGTTAGGTGGTCTGGTATTCCCATCTCTTTCAGAATTTTCCACAGTTTATTGTGATCCACACAGTCAAAGGCTTTGGCCTAGTCAATAAAGCAGAAATAGATGGTTTTTCTGGGACTCTCTTGCTTTTTCCATGATCCAGCGGATGTTGGCAATGTAATCTCTGGTTCCTCTGCCTTTTCTAAAACCAGCTTGAACATCAGGGATTTCATGGTTCACGTATTGCTGAAGCCTGGCTTGGAGAATTTTGAGCATTACTTTACTAGCATGTGAGATGAGTGCAACTGTGCGGTAGTTTTAGCATTCTTTGGGTATTTGTATCATATTAAATTATATATTGTATTTTTCCTGAAGTGATGGATATAATTTTGTTATATAGCAGAACACATTCATTTTTAAGAAATGTTGAAATATTTAGTGGTGAAGTGTGATGAGGGCTACAATAAGTGCATTTGAATGGCATGAAACAGTCATTTATTGATTAACTCTGAAGTAGCAAGAACCATGGAGTTTGGAGAGAAAAACTTATATTTGTTTGATTCAATTCTGCTTCTAGAACTTTGAGTCCTGAAAGGAGTCACAAACTTTCTGAGATGATGTTGTCTGAGTTGGGAAGTGAGAAGTACAACATCACCTCTCAAGTTGCTGTGAGAGTAAGTGCAAGCTGGATGTGAAACCGCTTTGTAAAAGGCAAAGGGTTCTGTGAAGCTGCTCTTCATCCTCCTTGTCTTCCTTTGCTTCCTTATTACCATCATCATTACCAACATCATTCACAATTTGCTCTCAGCAAGTTTAAAAAAGGTAATATCAGTCAAAGATCTAAGATGGAAGGAACGGTGTGCGTAAATGAGAGAAATGTTTGTGTCCTTGCAGCTGTATTGTGCTGTGTGGGCTTAGTTGCTCAGTTGTCTGACTGTTTGTGACCCCATGGATTGGACCCCACCAGCTCTTCTGCTCCTCTGTACCTGTTCAGTACGAGCCTCAGGGAAGTTCCTACAACTGTGTTAGAATGAATAAATCATATTTAGATTAATCACACCACCGAATTCTGTGACTCACACTCAGTCACTTGTTATTAACATATCCCATTTTGAGTCTAATATTGATTAATGACTTTGTGTATATACAGAATGACTTTTTTCAGTTTTTTAAAAAATAAAATTTATATATAGTCAGTTTATAATATTTCAAGTTTATATCAAAATGATTTGTATATATGTATATATATATGTATACATATGTGCTTAGTCACTCAGTCGTGTCCAACTCTTTGTGACCTCATGGACTATAGCCCACCATGCTCCTCTGTCCATGGGGATTCTTCAAAGCAAGAATTCTGGAGTGGGTTGCATGCCCTCCTCCAGGAGATCTTCCCCACCCAGGCATTGGACCTGAATCTCCTGCATTGCAGGTAAATTCTTTATTGTCTGAGCCACCAGGGAAGCCCATGTATACATGCACATTATATATATTTTTTTTCCATTATGAATTATTGCAGATATTGGATTTAATTCCCAGTAGGTCCTTGAGTCTGTCTATTTTTTATATAGTAATGTGTGTCTGTTAATCCTAAATTCCTAATTTATCCCTTCTCCCCTTTGGTAACTTCAAGTTTATTTTCTCTATCTGTGAGTGTATATCTGTTTTATACATAAGTTCATGTGTATTATCATTTTTAGATTCTACATATATGTGATATAACATGATTTATCTTTCTGCTGACTTACTTTACTTACTATGTTAATCTCTAGGTCCATCCATGTTGCTGCAAATGCCATTATTTCATTCCTTTTGATGGCTGAGTAATATCCTATTGCTTTTGCTCCTTGGTGCTATAGCATGAGATCCAATAAACCTTGCCTGAAAAAAATTATAATTAAAGGCATAACTGAAGCATGATGGTTTTTCCCAAAATCTAATGGGGTTACAAAACACTGGCAATTGTTCTCAGCTGTAAAATAAGAAATTACCTAAATTGATAAATGAAACAATCTATCCTCTAATAATAAAAGGCAAAGATAAAATAAAATAAATAAATTTTTAGTATCACCTCCAAAACTTTTTCCAAAATTTTGTAAAAGTGTTACCAGATTAGACATGAGACACTGCTGACTCAGCTCCTGGCTAAACCAAAGACCCTCTGATAGGTCAGGGAGCTCTTTGGCACTTGAATTCACACTGCCTGTCATGAAACTGAGCTAAGTTCAAGCAAGACAGGCTTTTATTCAGTGGCCAGAGAATGCAGAAGGGGAGCTCATGCTTTAAAGGCATCATTTCCCTTGAGAGAGGATTGTTGGGAAATTATCAGAAAATGAGGGAAAAGGAGGAGAGTTTCAGTAACAGCTGGTGCATACACAGTCCCTCAGACTCCCTTGCGCATGACACTATTGCGCCTAACAGAGTATATATCCTGTCTTGGAGTGAAGATCTTAGTGTTGCAATGAAGCAAAGGAAACTCTGGGACACCTGTCTCATCTGTGACATTGTGTTCCTGTGGTCGAGTCAGCCAGTTGGGGTGATTGACCACTGGGTATCTCTCAAAGTGCAGCTGCAAAGCCTCTCTGCCAAATACCAGGTGCTTCTGAAACAAACACACAGATAAACATGACAAGAAAAATGGTGGCCATTAATGCACATTGTCCTCCATCTTGGATCTAGTTCGTTCAGTCTCATTGTGTTGTAGCCTTTGTGGCATCCTGTTGATAAAACACAGCTAGCCTATTTAGTTAAAAATAGCTTCTGTACCTGGGATCTGGGATGTATAGCATGAGTGACAAGATAGGTTCAGGATAGTCTTTATTGAAAACAGAAAAAAGGCACTGGCTACATAAATTTAGAATGTACTATGATGAAGATCAACAAAACATTTTCAATGGAGTCAGAAGATGGTAGTTTGTTATTAGCTAGAATGGCAAATGAACCACAGACTGAGCTTTAGGATATCAACTGCAAGTCGAGTGTGGCCCTATGATACCCTAGGTGAATTCCCAGGTGAGCCATTTTTCTAACTTTCACAAGTGATCTGATTGACAAAGTATGGAGTACATTCGAATGTCAGATGGTGAAACTCTATGAGACACCACACATTGCAGGGAAAGATTGATTAGATGACCCATGACTGAGAGTAAAACAGTATGGAGCAAAGACCTCAGTCAGCTGCTTTCCGTCTCACTCCTCTGGAGCCTTGTGGGGTAGAAGGGAGAGGGACACTTAGGCAGACACAGCTGCCTAAGACAGATGCTTTAGGAGAGCTGATACAGCGCTACCTCTCACTTGGGAATTTAAAGATTTTTGCTTTTAAACTCACCATTAAAGAACGAGATAATCCCTTATGACCCACTGTATTTTAGCTCAGCAACATTTAGGCAGACAGTAAACTGGGTAATACAGATAAACTGAATAAAAGACAGTTATCTATCTTGGTGACAAGACAATGGTGTACATGTAATACAGTTATAGAAAGTATTTAGATGCTAGAGGGTAGGGAATTAATTATTTTATCAGATGGTGCCAGAGGTAAGTGAAGGAATCATGGATAAGGAGATATTTGAGTACTTTTATAAGAGTAATAATTTATCCAGGTGACTTGGTGATGGTGATGATACTTTCTAGGCAAAGTAACTACAGTTCAGTTCAGTTCAGTCACTCAGTCGTGTCCGACTCTTTGCGACCCCATGAATTGCAGCATGCCAGGTCTCCCTGTCCATCACCAACTCCCGGAGTTCACTCAGACTCATGCCCATCGAGTCAGTGATGTCATCCAGCCATCTCATTCACTGTCATCCCCTTCTCCTCCTGCCGCCAATCCCTCCCAGCATCAGAGTCTTTCCCAATGAGTCAACTCTTCACATGAGGTGGCCAAAGTACTGGAGTTTCAGCTTTAGCATCATTCCTTCCAAAGAAATCCCAGGGCTGATCTCCTTCAGAATGGACTGGTTGGATCTCCTTGCAGTCCAAGGGACTCTCAAGAGTCTTCTCCAACAGCACAGTTCAAAAGCATCAATTCTTCGGTGCTCAGCTTTCTTCACAGTCCAACTCTCACATCCATACATGACCACAGGAAAAACCATAGCCTTGACTAGACGGACCTTTGTTGGCAAAGTAATGTCTCTGCTTTTTAATATGCTTTTTAATAGGTTGGTCATAACTTTTCTTCCAAGGAGTAAGCGTCTTTTAATTTCATGGCTGCAGTCACCATCTGCAGTGATTTTGAAGCCCCCCAAAATAAAGTCTGACACGGTTTCCACTGTTTCCCCATCTATTTCCCATGAAGTGATAGGACCAGATGTCATGATCTTCGTTTTCTGAATATTGAGCTTTAAGCCAACTTTTTCACTCTCCTCTTTCACTTCCATCAAGAGGCTTTTTAGTTCCTCTTCAATTTCAGCCATAAGGCTGGTGTCATCTGCATATCTGAGGTTATTGATATTTCTCCTGGCAGTCTTGATTCCAGCTTATGTTTCTTCTAGTCAAGTGTTTCTCATGATGTACTCTGCGTAGAAGTTAAATAAGCAGGGTGACAATATACAGCCTTGACGTACTCCTTTTTCTATTTGGAACCAATCTGTTGTTCCATGTCCAGTTCTAACTGTTGCTTCCTGAACTGCATATAGGTTTCTCAAGAGGTAAGTCAGGTGGTCTGGTATTCCCATCTTTTACAGAATTTTCCACAATTTATTGTGATCCACACAGTCAAAGACATTGGCATAGTCAATAAAGCAGAAATAGATGTTTTTCTGAAACTTTCTTGCTTTTTCCATCATCCAGTGGATGTTGGCAATTTGATCTTTGGTTCCTCTGCCTTTTCTAAAACTAGCTTAAACATTAGGAAGTTCACAGTTCATATATATATATATATATATATATATATATATATGTATATATATATATATAGTTGTTGTTGTTGTTGTTGCTCAGAAGCTCAGTCCTATCTGACTCTTTGCAGTCTCATGGACTGCAGCACTTCAGGCTTCCCTGTCCTTCACTATCTCCCTGAGTTTTCTCAAACTCATGTTCATTGAGTCAATGATGCCATCCAGTCATCTCAACTTCTGTGCCCCCTTCTCCTCCTGCCCTCTACTTTCCCAGCATAAAGAATTTTCCATTGAGTTGGCTCTTCACATAAGGTGGCTATAAGTATTGGAGCTTCAACTTAAGCATTAGTCCTTCCAGTGAACAGTCAGGGCTGATTTCTTTTAAGATTGACTGGTTTGATCTCCTTGCTGTCCAAGGGACTCTCAAGAGTCTTCATCAACACCACAATTCAAAAGCATCAATTTTATGGCACTCAGCCTTCTTTATGGTCCAAATCTCCCTCTGTACATGACTACTGGAAAAACTCTAGGTTTGACTAGGTGGACCTTTATCAACAAAGTAACGTCTCTGTTTTTAATACACTAACTAGTTTTGTCATAGCTTTTCTTCCAAGAAGCAAGTTTCTTTTAATTTAACAGTTGCAGTCACTGTCTACAGTGATTTTGAAGCCCCAAAATAATGTCTGTCTCTGTTTCCATTTTTCCTTATCTATTTACCATGCATAAAGTGATGGGACCAGACGCCATGATCTTAGTTTTTGAAAGCTGAATTTTAAGCCAGCTTTTTCACTCTTTTTTTTTTTTTTTTTTTTTTTTTTAGCTCCTCTTCCTTTTCTGCCATTAGGATAGTGTTATCTGGGTAAATGAGGTTATTGTTATTTCTCCCTGCAATCTAGATTCCAACTTGAGCTTCATCTAGCCCAATATTGTGCATGGTGTACTCTGCACAGAAGGTAAATAAACAGGGTGACAATATACGGCCTTGATGTACTGCTTTCTCAATTTTCAATCAGTCCTTTGTTCAGTGGCCATTTCCAACTGTTGCTTCTTGACCTGTATACAGATTTCTCCGGAGGCAGGTAATGCTGTCTTGTATTCTTATCTCTTTAAGAATTTTCCACAATTTGTTGTGATCCACACAGTCGAAGGCTTTAGCATAGTCAGTGAAGCAGAAGTAGATGTTTTTCTGCAATTCCTTTGCTTTATCTATGATCCAATGGATGTTGGCAATTTGACCTCTGGTTCTTCTTTCTTTCCTAAATCCAGCTTGAAAATCTGGAAGTTCTCAGTTCATGTACTGTTGAGGCCTAGCTTGAAAGATTTTGAGCATTATTTTGCTTGCATGTGAAATGAGCACAATTATGTTGTAGTTTAAACATTCTTTGGCATATATTGTCCTTCTTTTTTGATTGGAATGAAAACTGAAATTTTCCTGTCTTATGGTCACTGCCGAGTTTTCCAAATTTGCTGACATATTGAGTGCAGCACTTTAACAACATCATCTTTCAAGATTTGAAATAGCTCAGCTGGAATTCCATCACCTCCATTAGTTTTGCTTGTAGTTATGCTTCCTAATTGGAGAAGGAAATGGCAACCCACTCCAGTATTCTTGCCTAGAGAATTCCAAGGAGCCTGGCAATCTACAGTCCATGGGGTCACAAGAGTCAGACACAACTTAGTGACTAAACAATCAACAACCAATGCTTCCTTTTTTTAAAATTAATTAATTAGTTTTACTTGAAGGCTAATTACTTTACAATATTGTAGTGGTTTTTCCCATACATTGCCATGAATCAGCCATGGGTGTACCTGTGTTCCCCATCCTGAACCCCCCTCCCACCTCCCTCCCCATCCCATCTCTCAGGGTCATTCCAGTGCACCAGCCCTGAGCACCCTGTCTCATGCATCAGACCTGGACTGGCAATCTGTTTCACACATGATAATGCCCACTTCACACTCCAGGATGTCTGGCTCCAGGTGAGTGACTACACCATTGTGATTTTCTGGGACATTGACCTTTTTTGTATAGTTGTTCTGTGTATTCTTACTACTTCTTCTTAATCTCACCTACTTCTGTTAAGTCCTTACTGTTTCTGTCCTTTATTGTACCCATTTTTGCATGAAATATTCCCTTTGCATCTCTAATGTTCTTGAAGAAATCTCTAGACTTTCCCATTCTATTGTTTTCCTGTATTTCTTTGCATTGGTCACTTAAAAGGCTTTCTTATCACTCCTTGCTGTTCTCTGGAACTCTGCATTCAATTTGGTTTGTTTTTCCCTTTTTCTTTGCCTTTCACCTCTCTTCTTTTCTCAGCAATTTGTAAGTCCTCCTCAGACAACCATTTTGCTTTTTACATTTATTTTCCTTAGGCATGCTTTTGGCCACCACCTTCTATACAACAGAGTTACAAACCTTTGCCCATAGTTCCTCAGGCACTCTGTCTTTCAGATCTAACATATATGTAGTTATATATATATATATATATATATATATATATATATATATATATATATATATAATTGAAATAAAAAATAGAAATAGCTAGGTTCAGTAGCAGAACATGAGAGTTCCCTGAAAAGACAGTAATGTAATAAGCTTAAAAATTTCCCCAGATTTCTCCCTTGATGCCTTTCTCAAACTGACTGATGTGGAACAAAATGTGTTCCAAATGGAACACATTTTACATTATCCTATTATACCTCTGAGCTAGCTTCAAAATTATTTAAAGTTCTGCTTTTGTCACTCTACTCATCACTGTTTACCATATATTCATGTGAATTAATAATGAAGGGGAGGGTCGGAGAGCTAACAACCTGAAGCCTGCCTACGAACCCACCAATCAGACAAATTTTTTTAACCCTGCATTACTGTGTACTCCCCATGTTCCATGCACTGCACTGAGAACAAGGAATGCAGTGATTACCGTAAAAGACATGATCCCTGCTGCTAAGGTTTAGGAGAGTAAGTTTGAGAGAGCAAATATATAAACAGATTAATAATACTCCTGGAACTAAGTTATTTTCTTGAGATAACAAAATCAATATAGTCCTTACCTGCACAAGATGTTCTTTACTAAGCTTTTTAACAGAAATGGATAAAGATATATCTGAGAAAGAAATTATGACTAAGATAAAATTAGTCTGATCCAGCAGAGTTTCACCTCATTAAAACTACAGAAAAATGCTGATGTCAGAATCGATTTCATTCCAGAAACTCAGGGCTATGGAAAGGATTTGGAGAAAATGGCAGAGCGTGTGTGAGTTGAAAACATAATACCACCAGAAAGCTGCATCAGTTGGGTCCAGACAGTCTTCTCCATTGAAAGACACACATGGTTATCATACAGCACAGAAGATGAGAACTCACTTTGTAGAAACACCTTTGCCTCCTGGGGTCAGCAGATGTTTACCATGAGGTTAGTTTGAGGACGCACACCTAGCAAAGATCCCACTCTGCAATGGGTTTCTAGATCTGGAATGCTGAGGGTGCAACAGGAAAAGTTATGGTGTTAGCATGGCTCTGAATTTTCTCTTGGCATTTAGTGACCGAGGCAAATAAGATTAACAATATGCTTCATGAGTGAGTGAGTGAGTGTCTGTGTGTGTGTGTGTGTGTGTGTGTGTGTGTGTGTGTGTGTGTGTGTGGTGTATGAGAGAGAGAAGGAGAGAATTGAAGACAAAGAGACATGGAGAGACAGATATACAGGCATACGGACAAAAAGATATTAACAGGGACTAATCCCTTAATTGTGAAACTTGAATTAGAGAACTCAGGATATATAAAAATAGAGCTTGGGAATTACATTTTCTACAGATTAAATGAAAACAACAAATATAGCCTTAAAAGACAAATATGTCTTATTTTATATCTGAGAAGAGGTAACTGAATATATAGCATCAATGAGCAAAGCATGTTTTGAATAGTAAGTAACTTGTTGCCAAATATCCTTTGTTTAAATAGAATTCTGAGTAAAAGTGAACATCTTAAACAATTTAAGGTGAATATCATTCAGATAATATTTTGTGGGGCTCCAAAGTCACTGCAGATGGTGATTGCAGCCATAAAATTAAAAGACGCTTACTCCTTGGATGGAAAGTTATGACCAACCTAGATAGCATATTCAAAAGCAGAGACATTACTTTGCCAACAAAGGTCCGTCTAGGCAAGGCTCTGGTTTTTCCTGTGGTCATGTATGGATGTGAGAGTTGGACTGTGAAGAAAGCTGAGCACCAAAGAATTGATGCTTTTGAAGTGTGGTGTTGGAGAAGATTCTTGAGAGTCCCTTGGACTGCAAGGAGATCCAACCAGTCCATTCTAAAGGAGATCATTCCTGGGTATTCATTGGCAAGACTGATTTCGAAGCTAAAACTCCAATACTTTGACTACCTCATGTGAAGAGTTGACTCATTGGAAAAGACCCTGAAACTGGGAGGGATTGGGGGCAGGAGGAGAAGGGGACAACAGAGGATGAGATGGCTGGATGGCATCACCAACTCAATGGACGTGAGTTTGAGTGAACTCCAGGAGTTGGTATTGGATAGGGAGGTCTAGCATGCTGTGATTCACGGGTCGCAAAGAGTTGGACACTACTGAGGGACTGAACTGAACTGAACTGAATAGAATACAAAATTAGGTCTACCCCTCTAGTAGTCCATAGGTACTGAGTAAGGACATCTGATAGAGGGCAATTGTGCACATTCTTAAACAACCTCAGAAGAATGTGGAGGAAATTCTGGACACACACATCATTTATTATAGCAAAAGGGTGGAGATAGTTCTGGATATTAACATAACTTCAATGTCATTCACAGTGAGGAACTCTTGAAGTGCTATTTATATTTATATTTACCTTGAGAAAAAAAATGCAGTATTAAAATCAGTGTGGAATGACAATTATTGTAAAAACTGCAGGCAATTTGTGCCATGTATGTCAAATTCATAGGAAAATGAAACAGGACATCATAATTCAAGATACAATTGCCTCCCAGAGAGAATGAGAGTATTTTGGAAATTAAGAAGAAACATTAGTCACTCAGGCATGTCCAACTCTTTGTGATCCCATGGGCTATAGGCTCTTCTGTCCATGGGATTCTCCAAGCAAGAACACTGGACTGGGTTGCTATTCCCTTCTCCAGGGGATCTTCTTGACTCAAGGATCAAACCCAGGACTCCTGCATTGCAGACAGACTCATTATGGTAAATCATAAGCACCTCAGGTGGTCAACTGGATTTAGAATAGACAGAGGAGTCAGAAATCAAATTACCAACATCTGTTGGATCATAAGAAAGCAAAAGAATTCCAGAGAAACGTCTATTTCTGCTTCTTTGAAAACACTATATCTTCAGACTGTGTGGATCACAACAAACTGTAGACAATTCTTAGAGATGGGAATATAAGACCACGTTACCCACCTCCTGAGGAACCTGTATGCAGGTCAAGAAGCAACAGTTGGAACCAGACATGGAACAATGGACTGGTTCCACATTGGTGAAGAGTACATCAAGGCTGTATATTGTCACTCTGCTTATTTAACTTATATGCAGAGTATATCATGAGAATCGCTGGGTTGGAAGAAACACTGGAATCAAGATTGCCGGGAGAAATATAAACAACCCCAGATACACAGATAACACCACCCTTAGAGCAGAAACTGAAGAGGAACTAAAGAGCCTCTTGATGAACTAAAGAGCCTCATGATGAAAGTGAAAGAGGAGAGTGAAAAGCTGGCTTAAAACTCAACATTCGAAAACTAAGGTTGTGGTATCCAGTCCCATCACTTCATGGCAAATAGACGGGGAAACAATGGAAACATGACAGACTGTTTTTGGGGTGCTCCAAAATCACTGCAGATGGTGACTGCAGCCATGAAAATAAAAGAAACTTGTTCCTTGGGAGAAAAGCTATGACAAACCTAGAAAGCAGAGTAAAAAGCAGAGACAGTATTTTGCCAGCAAAAGTCCATCTAGTCAAGTCTATGGTTTTTCTAGTAGTCATGTATGGATGTGAAAGTTGGACCATAAAGAAAGCTGAATGCTGAAGAATTGATGCTTTTGAACTGTGGTGTTGGAGAAGACTCTTGAGAGTCCCTTGGACTGCAAGGAGGTCAAACTAGTTAATACTAATGGAAATCAATCCTGAATATTCATTGGAAAGACAGATGCTGAAGCTGAAGTTCCAATACTTTGGCCACCTGATGCAAAGAACTGACTCATTTGAAAAGACCCCGATGCTGGGAAAGACTGAAGACAGCAGAAGAAGGGGACTCCAAAGGATGAGATGTTGGATGGCATGACTGACTCAATGTACATGAGTTTGTGCAAGCTCTGGGAGATGGTGAAATACAGGGAAGCTTGATATGCTGAAGTCCATGGGGTCATAAAGAGTCAGACACAACTGAGTGACTGAACACCACCACCCAATTGTAAAGAATGCATATCAAATTATAGGGAGAATATAAAGGATTTTGGATACAATGCATTGGAAGTCCCCTTTAAATACCACAACTGATAATGATCTGTAGCCTAAATTCCAAGCTTATAGGAAAAATACCAGCTTTATCTGACATGGGCAGAACCGCACTGCTCTTGTCCACATGTTTGGCTACAGAAATGGGGGGAGCAGTGCTCCCGGAGGTACTTCCACACTGATTTTACTGGAGAAAACACTTGCAGACTCGCTAAACTGAAAACAAAACTAGACCTTTGCCTTATGAGGCTTTGTACCACTGTGACCAGTTATTTACAAGTAAGGGGAGCTTACTTGAAATGGAACCCTGCTATAAACAGAAAAGGTGGTATCAATCAAATCTTGTTGAACCTGTATAGTATAAAAGGCTACTCAGTGGTGTTCAAAACACACGAACACTGTGTACAGATTAGGATCTGCAACAGTAGTAGTAGCTTATTATCACATCCATAAAGATACTGAGACTAAACATAACTTTATTTTGTGCCCCTTATGATTATATTATAGAAGCCTAAGTGGAATGTTGCCCAAATAAATGTGAAAACAAAGTAAACTTTATTTGCATTATTTTGGAGAAAATCAAGCTTTCAAACCCATTTAGAGTTGTCTTGATTTATAATTGTTGTTGTTAACTTGCTAAGTCCTGTCCAAGTTTCTGTGACTCTATGGACTGTAGTCCCACAGGCTCCCCATGGGAGTCCATGGGATTTCCCAGGCAAGAATACTGAGTCCAGTTCAGTTCAGTTGCTCAGTTGTGTCCAAATCTTAGCGACCTGACGTACTCAGCATGCCAGGCCTCCCTGTCAATGGCCAACTCCTGGAGTTTACTCAAACGCATATCCATTGAGTCAGTGATGGGATCTATCCATAACATCCTCTGTCGCCCCCTTCTACTCCTGCTGTCAGCCTTTCCCAGCATCAGGGTCTTTTCCAATGAGTCAGTTCTTCCCATCAGGTGGCCAAAGTATTGGAGTTTCAGCTTCAGCATCAGTCCTTCCAATGAATATTCAGGACTATTAGTATGGACTAGCTGTATCTCCTTGCAGTCCATGGGACACTCAGGAGTCTTCTCCAACACCACAGTTCAAAAACATCAATTCTTTGGCACTCAGCTTTCTTTATAGTCCAACCCTAACATCCATACCTGACTACTGGAAAAACCATAGCTTTGTTGGCAAAGTAACGTCTCCACTTTTTAATGTGCTGTCTAGGTTGATCATATGCTGTCTAGGGCTTCCCTGGTGGCTCAGACAGTAAAGCATCGGCCTGCAGTGCAGGAGACCTGTGTTCGATTCCTGGGTTGGGAAGATGCCCTGGAGAAGGAAATGGCAACCCACTCCAATACTCTTGCCTGGAAAATTCCATGGACTGAGAGCCTGGTAGGCTCCTCAGAGCCTGGTAGCTCCAGTCCATGGGGTCACAAAGAGTTGGACACAACTGAGTGGCTTCACTTTCACTTTCAGGTTGGTCATAGCTTTTCTTCCAAGGAGCAAGCATCTTTTAACTTCATCACTGCAGTCACCATCTGCAGTGATTTTGGAGGCCAAAAATGTAAAGTCTGTCACTATTTCCACTGTTTCCCCATCTACTTGTCATGAAGTGATGGGACCAAATGACATGATCTTAGTTTTCTGAATGTTGAATGTTAAGCCAACTTTCTTACTCTCCTCTTTTACTTTCATCAAGAGGCTTTTTAGTTCCTCTTCACTTTCTGCCATAAGGGTGGTGTCATCTGCATATCTGAGGTTATTGATATTTCTCCCTGCAATCTTGATTCCAGCTTGTGTTTCATCCAGCCCAGTGTTTCTCATGATGTACTCTGTATATGAGTTAAATAAGCAGGGTGACACCCTGTTAAATAAGCAGCCTTGACATACTCCTTTTCCTATTTGGAACCAGTCTGTTGTTCCATGTACAGTTCTAATTATTGCTTCCTGACCTGCATACAGATTTCGCAAGAGGCAGGTCAGGTGGTCTGGTATTCCCATCTCTTTCAGAATTTTCCACAGCTTATTGTAATCCACACAGTCAAAGGCTTTGGCCTAGTCAATAAAGCAGAAATAGATGTTTTTCTGGAATTCTCTTGCTTTTTCCATGATCCAGTAGATGTTGGCAATTTGATCTCTGGTTCCCCTGCCTTTCCTAAAACCATCTTGAACATCTGGAATTTCACAGTTCACGTATTGCTGAAGCCTGGCTTGGAGAATTTTGAGCATTACGTTACTAGTGTGTGAGATGAGTGCCATTGTGCAGTAGTTTGAACATTCTTTGCATTGCCTTTCTTTGGGATTGGAATGAAAACTGACCTTTTCCAGTCTTCTGGCCACTACTGAGTTTTCCAAATTTTCTGACATACTGAGTGCAGCACTTTCCCAGCCTCATCTTTTAGGATTTGAAATAGCTCAACTGGAACTCTATCACCTCCACTAGCTTTGTTCATAGTGATGCTTCCTAAGTCCCACTTGACTTACCGTTCCAGGATGTCTGGCTCTGGGTGAGTGATCACACCATTGTGATCATCTGGGTTGTGCAGATCTTTTTTGTACAGTTCTTCTGTGTATTCTTGCCACCTCTTCTTAATATCTTCTGCTTCTATTAGGTCCATACCATTTCTGTCCTTTATTGTTCCCATCTTTGCATGAAATACTCCCTTGGTATCTCTAATTGTTTTGAAAAGATCTCTAGTCTTTCCCATCCTATTCTTTTCCTTAATTACTTTGCATTGATCGCTGAAGAAGGCTTTCTTATCTCTCCTTGCTATTCTTTGGAACTCTGCATTCAGATGCTTATATCTTTCTTTTCTCCTTTGTTTTTCACTTCTCTTCTTTCCACAGCTATTTGCAAGTCCTCCTCAGACAGCCATTTTGCTTTTTTGGATTACTTTTTCTTGGAGATGGTATTGATTCCTGCCCCCTGTACCATGTCACGTACCTCCATCCATAGTTCATCAGGCACTCTAACAGATCTAGTCCCTTAAATCTATTTTCACTTCCACTATATAATTGTAAGGGATTTGATTTAAGTCATACCTGAATGGCCTAGTGGTTTCCCTACTTTCTTCAATTTAAATCTGAATTTGACAATAAGGTTATTTGACAACAACCACAATCTGTGGTTCATGATATGAGCCACAGTCAGCTCCTGGTCTTGTTTTTACTGACTGTGTAGAACTTCTCCATCTTTGGCTACAAAGAATATAATCAATCTGATTTCAGTGTTGACCATTTGGTGATGTCCACGTGTAGAGTCTTCTCTTGTGTTGTTGGAAGAGGGTGTTTGCTATGACCAGTATGTTCTCTTGGCAAACTCTATTAGCCTATGCCCTGCTTCATTCCATATTCCAAGGCCAAATTTGCCTGTTACTCCAGGTGTTTCTTGACTTCCTACTTTTGCATTCCAGTCCCCTATCCTGAAACGGACATCTTTTTGGGTGTTAGTTCTAAAAGGTCTTGTAGGTCTTCATAGAACCGTTCAACTTCAGCTTCTTCAGCTTTACTGGTAGGGGCATAGGCTCGGATTACTGTTATATTGAATGGTTTGCCTTGGAAACGAACAGAGATTATTCTGTCGCTTTTGAGATTGCATCCAACCATGCATTTTGGACTCTTTTGTTGACTATGATGGCTACTCCATTTCTTCTAAGGGATTCTTGCCCACAGTAGTAGATACAATGGTCATCTGAGTGAAATTCACCCATTCCAGTCCATCTTAGTTCGCTGATTCCTAGAATGTGGATGTTCACTCTTGCCATCTCCTGTTTGACCACTTCCAATTTGCCTTGATTCATGGACCCAACATTCCAGGTTCCTAAGCAATATTGCTCTTTACAGCATCGAATCTTGCTTCTATCACCAATCCCATCCACAACTGGGTATTGTCTTTGCTTTGGCTCCATCCCTTCATTCTTTTTAGAGTTATTTCTCCACTGATATCCAATAGCATATTGGGCACCTACTGACCTGGGGAGTTCATCTTTCAGTATCCTATCATTTTTCCTTTTCATACTGTTCATGGGGTTCTCAGGCAAGCATACTGAAGTGGTTTGCTATTCCCTTCTCCAGTGGACCACATTCTGTCAGACCTCTCCACCATGACCCGACCATCTTGGGTGGCCCCACATGGCATGGCTTAGCTTCATTGAGTTAGACAAGGCTGTGGTCTGTGTGATCAGATCAGCTAGTTGTCTGTGATTGTGGTTTCAGTCTGTCTGAAATCACAAGGAGCAGCGGCTACACTTTGCTTGAGCAGCCATGAAGAGATACCCCATGTCCAAGGTAAGAGAAACCCAAGTAAGACGGTAGGCACTGAGAGAAGGCATTGGAGGGCAGACAAACTGAAACCACAATCATAGACAACTAGCCAATATACCCAATATTGTATAACAGCTATTCATGGAATATAGCCCCTAAAAACTGTGGATTACTACACTTTATACTTGTAACATATAATATTTTTAAAAATCCTTATTGGAGTATAATTGATTTATAATACCGCTTTTCTGTATAACAAAGTGAATCTGTTATACCTACAAATATTTGTGTGTGTGTGTGTGCGTGTGTGTGTGTGTGTGTGCATGCATGCGTGCATGCTAGGTCACTTTAGTCCTAGCCGACTCTTTGTGACCAGGCTTCTCTCTCCATGGGATTCTCCAGGCAAGAATACCAGAGTAGGTTGTCATGCCCTCCTCCAAGAGATCTTCCAGATACAGGGATTGAACCCACTTTCCTTGCTTCTCTTGCATTGGTCTTTACTGCCTGGAGCCAGCATAGGGAATCCTGCCCGTGGCAAAGGTCGTGAGAAGGGGGCCTGACAAAACGCAAAGGTGGGATCAGGCCTCAAGTGTCCCCCTGGGTTTTCTCGAGCATCTACCCCCAGAACCAAAATCTGTCTGCCTTACTATATTATGCCTTTCACCAACTCCTCTGACATTAACAGGGGGCTATCCGCCACCACCTTTTTCTGGAAAAAGTTAGTTTAGAGCTCTTAGATAATAATCTAATGGGCATAATAATCTCCTGGGCATAATAAGAGTGTTTTAATCCAAAAACCCCTCTGATGGCTTTCTAGCCTGCCTGACAGGTTTGTCCGGACTCTTACAGCTGTGCATGTGATTGTTTGAGGCCTCCCGACCATGAGAGGCACAGGAAGTGTAAAACATCCTAGGAATGTAGGAGCTTCTGAGGAGAGTCAAAATCATTAGAACAGGACTGATTAAGGGTTTCATTGTTGAGCCAATACTTGCTGCCAAGTTTTCATATCCTTTATTTGTTGATATAGTTGGTATATAGAAAAAACAAGTAGCAACATAGATCTTTGAGTTAAGTACCTTCTTTGTTATAACCCACTGCACCTTTGCTCTACAGGGCTGTAACTTTATTTAGTGCTTTGAGGGTGATGTAGATTAAAGAAAAACACTTCAGGGAAAATGAGATTAACACTCATTAAGGAAGAGAGCCATAAAGTGTTAACAGGCCTCTTGGCCAGAAGATAATGTAAATCACCTGAGACCTTTTGTATACGGAAAGATATGCAGAAAGAAAGCCTGGTATCGATAAGGGTCAGGACTGCTGCCCCTGCATGACTCTGCATCTTCCATTAAGTAAAACTTAGGGCATATAAGCACCTTTTGAAAATAAAGTTATGGAGTTTTTGCACAAGCTTGGCCTCCCCCATGTCAACTCTCTCTCTCTTTCTCCCTCTCCCTCCCTCTCTTTTTCAGGCTGATCCCTTGGAACGCAGAGGCTCACTGTGTCTACTTATTTGCCTGGGCTTCTAAGACCCATGCGAGAGGGAGCCCAAGGTGGGGCACCCTCCGCTATTCAAGCTTGTGCCTGTGGCCTAACATAGATGGTGCAAGTTTCTTGTCTTGAGACTTTATTTGCTTTCCATGTAAACCAAGGAATATCAGTCTCTTTTCTCCTCTATTTTTTCGCTACATTATTCTTCCCTAACCTCTCTTTATATCTTTAATTAAATAATTATTTCCTAATCGCCAACTCCATCCCCTCTTCAAATTACCCTGGATCCACCATGTGTGTATATATATATACACATTACAGAGTATTGGGTAGAGTTGCCTGTGCTATATAGTAGGTCCTTATTAGTTATCAATTTTGTGTATAATAGTGTGTATATGTCAATCCCAATCTCCCAATTTATCCCTCCCCCACTTCCCCCTGATAAAAATAATTTTGTTTTCTCTATCTGTGACTCATTTTTCTGTTTTGTAGATAAGTTCACTTGTACCTTTCTTTTTTTTTAGATTCCACGTATAAGTAATATCATATGATATCTGTCTTTGTCTGACTTTCTTTACTAAGTCTAAACAATCTCAGTGTTTATTCATGTTGCTGCAAATGACATTATTTCATTCTTCTTTTTGGCTGTGTAATATTTCATGGTATATATGTACCATATCTTTTTTATCTACTCCTCCATCAGTGGACATTTAAGTTACTTCCAAGTCTTGGCTATTGTAAACTGTGCTGCAATGAACACTGGGTGCATGTATATTTTGAATTATGATTTTCTCAAATATATGCCCAAGACTGAGGTTGCTGGATTATATCATAGCTCTATTCTTAGTTTCTTAAGGAATTTCCATTCAGCCTTCCATAGTGGGTGTACTAATGAAAGAGGCTTCCATTTTTTCCAATCTCTCTAGTAGTTATTGTTTGTAAATTTTTTTGTAAAAAGTAAGTGTTGTTTGTTTTAAGTTTTTTAATAGAAATTTATTTATTTTAATTGGAGGTTAATTACTTTACAATATTGTATTGGTTTTGCCATACATCAACATGAATCCATCACTGAGGAAACCAGAATTAAGTTTTATTTTATAAAGTTGAACAACATTTAACTGTGGAGCTACAAAAAAGAATAATACTTGACTGTCCAGGCCATTCTCAGTTTACCCAAAGAAGACAGTCTTGCTGTTTTTGTAAGAGCTTTGGGTTGCAATCCTCTCAAAATTTATACTTACTAATGGTTTCAGCACTTTAGATTACTCACAACATCTCATTCTCTCATAATTCCCATAATTCTGTACTCACACCCTATCTTCCACTTAATATATCTCCAACATGATTCTATGATTCTATTTTATGACCTCTCTCTCAACACTGTCTCAAAGCTCCACTTGTTGTTGCTACCTATCTTATCTCCTCCATGCTGCCTATTTCAAATTCCAAACTAATGGAACATGATTATGCTTTTAGGATAAGACACATTATCAGTTCAGTTTAGTTGCACAGGCATGACTGAGGCGTCCCTGTCTATCACCAGCTCCCAGAACTGACTTAAACTCATGTCCATTGAGAAGGTGATGCTATCCAACCATCTCATCCTCTTTGCTCCCCTTCCCCTCCTGTTTTCAACCTTTCCCTGCATAAGGGTCTTTTCAAATGAGCCAATTCTTCTCATCAGGTGCCCAAAGTATTGAAGCTTCAGCTTTAGCATCTGTCCTTCCAATGAATATTCAGGATTGATTTCCATTAATAGTGAATGGTTTGATCTCCTTGCAGTCTAAGGGACTCTCAAGAGTCTTCTCCAACACCACAGTTCAAAAGCATCAGTTCTTCAGCACTCAGCTTTCTTTATGGTCCAACTCTCACATCCATACATGACTACTGGAAAAACCATAGCTTTGACTAGATGGACTTTTGTTGGCAAAATGCTGTCTATGCTTTTAACTCTGCTGTCTATGTTTGTCATAGCTTTTCTTCCAAGGAGCAAGTGTCTTTTAATTTCGTGGCTGCAGTCATCATCTGCAGTGATTTTGGAGCCCCCAAAAATAAAGTCTGTTACATTTCCTCCACTGTTTCCCCATCTATTTGCCATGAAGTGATGAAACTGGATACCACGACCTTAGTTTTTCAAATATTGAGTTTTAAGCCAGCTTTCTCACTCTCCTCTTTCACTTTCATCAAGTTCTTTAGTTCTTCTTTAAATTCTGCCATATAGTGTCTTCTGCATATTTGAGGTTGTTGATATTTCTCCCTGAAATCTTGATTTCAGCTTGTGCTTCATCTAGCCCTGCTTTTTGTATGATGTACTGTGCATATAGCTTAAATAACACAGTGACAGTATACAGTCTTGACATACTCCTTTCCCATGTTGGAATCCGTCCATTGTTCCATGTCCAGTTCTATTTCTTGACCTTCATACAGATTTCTCAGGAGGCAGGTAAGGTGGTCTTGTATTACCATCTCTCTAATAATTGTCCACAGTTTGTTGGGAGCCACACAGTCAAAGCCTTTAGCGTAGTCAATGGAGCAGAAATTTTTTTTTTTTTTAATTCCTAATTCCTTTGCTTTTTCTTTGATCCAACGGATGTTGGCAATTTCATCTCTGGCTCTAATGCCTTTTCTAAATACAGCTCGTACATCTGCAAGTTCTTGGTTCACATACTGTTGAAGCCTAGCTTGAAGGATTTGAGCATTACCTTGTTAGAATGTTAAATGAGCACAATTGTGCAGTGGTTTGAACAGTCTTTGGCACTTCCCTTCTTTGGGATTGGAATGAAAACTGACCTTTTCCAGTCCTGTGGCCACTTCTGAGTTTTCCAAATTTGCTATGATATGATAAGGTGATGGCACCCCACTCCAGTACTCTTGCCTGGAAAACCCCATGGATGGAAGAGTTTGATGGGTTGCAGTCCATGGGGTCGTGAAGAGTCTGACATGACTAAGCGACTTCCTTTTCAATTTTCACTTTCATGCATTGGAGAAGGAAATGGCAACTCACTCCAGGGTTCTTGCCTGGAGAATCCCAGGGACAGAGGAGCCTGGTGGGCTGCCATCTATGGGGTCACACAGAGTTGGACACGACTGAAGTGACTTAGCAGAAGCAGCAGCGAGTGCACCACTTCAATAGCATCATCTTTTAGGATTTGAAATGGCACAGCTGGAATTGTATCACTGCCACTAACTTTGTTTGAAGTGCATTTCCAAAGGCCCACTTGACTTTGCACTCCAGGATATCTGACTCTAGATGAGTGATGATACCATCGTGGTTATCTGGGTCATTAAGATCTTTTTCTGTATATTTCTTCTGTGTATTCTTGACACCTCTTCTTAATATCTTCTGTTTCTGTTAGGTCCATACCATTTCTGTCCTTTAGTTAGCCCATCTTTGCATGAAATGTTCCCTTGGTATCTCTAGTTTTCTTGAAGAGATCTCTAGTCTTTTCCATTCTATTGTTTCCCTCTCTTTCTTTGCATTGATCACTGAGGAAGGCTTTCTTATCTCTCCTTGCTATTCTTTGGAACTCTGCATTCAAATGGGTATATCTTTCCTTTTCTCTTTTTTCTTTTGCTTCTCTTGTTTTCTCAGCTTTTTTAAGGCTTCCTCAGACAACCATTTTGCCTTTTTGCATTTTGTTTCCTAGGAGATTGTTTTGATCACCACCACCTGAACAATGTTATGAATCTCCATCCATTGTTCTTCAGCACTCTATCTGTCAGATCTAATCCCTTTAATCTATTTGTCACCTCCATTGTATAATCATAAGGGATTTGATATAGGCCATACCTGAATGTTTTCACTAGTGGTTTTCACGACTCTCTTCATTTTAAGTCTGACTTTTGCAATAAGGAGTTCATGATCTGAGTGACAGTCAGCTTCTTGTCTTATTTTTGCTGTCTCTGTAGAGTTTCTCCATCTTTGACTGCAAAGAATATAATCAATCTGATTTCAGTATTGACCAGCTAGTGATGTCCATGTCCATGTCCATTTCTTATGTTGTTTGAAGAGTGTGTTTGCTATAACCAGGATGTTCTATTGTCAAAAGTCTGTTAACCTTTGCCTTGCCTCATTTTGTACTCCAAGGCCAAATTTTCCTGTTTTTCCAGGTATCTCTTGACTTCCTACTTTTGCAATCCAGTCCCCTATCATGAAAAGGACATCTTGGTTTTTTATGTTTGTTTTTTGTTTTTTGTTTTGTTTTGTTTTGTTTTTGGTATTAGTTGTAGAATGTCTTGTAGGTCTTCACAGAACTGTTGAGCTTCTTCAGCATTAGTGGTTTTAGGCATAGACTTGAATTTTTATGATATTGAATGGTTTGCCTTGGAAAATAACAGAGATCATTTTGTCGCTTTTGGGACTGCATCCAAGTACTGCATTTTGGACTCTTTTGTTGACTGTGATGGCTACTCCTTTCTTTATAAGGGATTATTTCCCACAGTAATAGATGCAATAGTCATTTGAATTAAATCCACCAATTTCAGTCCATTTTAGTTCACTGATTCCTAAAATGTCGATGTTGACTCTTGCCATCTCCTGTTTGACTGCTTTCAATTTACCTTGATTCATGGACCTAACATTCCAGATTCCTCTGCAATATTGTTCTTTACAGCAATGGACTTTACTTCCATCACCTGTCACATCCACAACTTGGCTTTTTTTTTTTTTTTTTCCCCGGCTCACCCTCTTCATTCTTTTTGTAGCTATTTCTCCACTCTTCTCCAGTAGCATATTGGGTATCTACCGACCTGGTAAATTCATCTTTCAATGTCATATCTTCTTGTCTGTGGTTTGCTAATATCCTACAGATTAAAACTCCCTGAATAAATACATTTCATGGCTCCATGGCTCCCTAAGAAAATGGGGGTTTTGATGATGGCCATTCTGACCAGTGTAAAGGGATATATCACTGTAGTTTTAAGTTACATTTTTCTAATGGTTAGAGATGCTATCATATTTTTATGTGCCTTTTAGCCATCATATATTTTATTTGGAGAAATATTTATTTAGATCTTCCACCTATTTTTTGTTTGTAATATTTGTCTTTTGATATTGAGCTGAATGAGCTATTTTTATATTTTGGAGATTAATCCATATTGTTTGCTTAATTTGTAAACATTTTCTCCCATTTTAAGTATGATCTTTTCATTGTGTTTACAGTTTGTTTTGCAAAAATGTCTAAGTTTAACTAGGTACCATTTTAGAAGAGAGAATATAATGTTTGTCAGAATGAAAATTAATGTGTAAGATTAAAAATTTGAAAAAAATATTATTAATGTAAACAAGAAAAATCAATAAATAAAAAATGATTTCTAAAACATATACCAGAAAACTTTATTCTTTAAATTTAAGATCTGATTATTTGAAAAGAATGTATAATGTCAACCTCAGTGTCTCTATTTGAGGGAGAAAACAGAATGCCAGAGTCATACATTCTTACTCAAATTTTTTTTTTAAGTTTCCATTGATCTTGAAAAGTACGGGGATGAGCAATTTTATAAACATCAGGACATTAAAGTATGCTAATGATTTAAAGACGACCATGTGTTTGCCAGTCTGGAAGTGTCTGGGAAGCATGCAATAGCAGCTACCTCCTCTAAAACTAACAAAGTGGGGGAAGGATAATTATGTAAGATTGCCTTTTGGCTGGCCTCCCATAAAAGAACTGACTTTCTGAAAAACTCCACAGAAACTAACCAGAGCCCTGTGCTTCAGGATTTCAGTCTCAGTCAACAGCAATGTTTAGGTCAAAGCTCCATCCCGCCTGGATGGTGCCTGATGCATCCTCCAAACATAGGCTTTACCGGGCCACTGAGCTGCAGCTGTGAGCCTCAGACACTGGAGTATTATAAGTCTAGGGGGAGGCCATTTTCCCACTGAACATAAAACCTGAGATGAGATGATGGGCTAAATCATACTTTTTTTCCCTCCATATCATATTGCTTGTGCCCTGTACTCAGTTTCACCAGGGAAAGAGCTAGTGTTTCCTTACTTGTGCTCTTTCAAAGCCCAATAGCCAAAGGTTCCATGTCCAGGATCTGATGTTCAGACCAGTTGCCCATATCTCTGTGCACTGTTGTAGAATGCTTTGTGAATACTACTGTTTTGGTCACTGAAATTTTTCCCAGTTAGTGTTACTGCTTCATGAATTCTATACAAAAATTTAGAACAGAATTATAACTTTTGCTATGAAAAATGAGTCATCAAATCACAGGAAAGAGTTTGGTTTCTTTGGCAGGTTTCTACTCTCAAAATTTCTCTGCACATCATTCCCTTCCTATCCCCTTCCACTTCCCCTCTTATTCCTTTCCTTCCTTCCTACCTCTTCCTTTTCCAAACCACGAATGCTTTTCATTTTCTTTAAGTTGAAGATTTTTTTCCATTTCCTCTAAAGCACTCAAATATAAACGAATCTTTTTTCCACACATACTCATAAAACATTAGTTAATATTTAACAATATAGACTGTAATATCATTTTGTATAATTACTTAGACTTCTTTATTTGTAAAAATTTTATCTCAAATTTCTGGCATAGAAGTATCACTAGAATCTATGTCTTCATTGCAAAGGTTGTAATAGCAGTATTATTTGTGATAGTAGTATTTATCAGAAACCAGAAACAAGGGTTTATAGCATCTTATTTAAATTAAAGAGGAAAAAGATTTTAAATAGTCTTTATTACTCAAAATTATATTCAATCATTAGCCATTTAGCCACCTATGTCTCTGTTCTTTCTTCTTAAATCAATATGAAATGATATCTTGCATTTTAATCTTTTAATTATTTAACTTTATAACTAGACAAAGCCTCAAGTCCCAGACCATTCTGTTCTGCCTTTTGGAGTGGTTTTAGGAAACTTTTGTTGCACAGTGGGGAGAGGGGATTAAGGAAAACAGATGAGGGAGTGAGCAATGGAATGAGACAGGTAACATTAAACTTGCAAAAGACAGGTTCATGATTAGACTAAGAAAACTAGATGGGGACAAAATGAGACATAGATGAGAGAACATATGTTTGCTTGTATAAAGTGATACTGTCTATAGAGCTAACAGAAAAAATAAACTGATTATCAAATGACAAAATTTAACCTAGATTGACATAAGTAATTTAGTATAAAGAAAGATTTGTAAGGCTTGAATGAGGGAAGGGAATAAACCTAAAGGAACTGTTCATTTCAGTGCTAGAGTTTGCAGAAGGAAATATAAAAATATTTTTTAAATTGATTTTACTAACAACAAAATACCAGAAAGATAAATTTAGAAAGTGATTACATTTACAATGGTATCAAAAAAAAAAAAAAAAAAAAAAAAAAACCTCAAGGATAAACCTACTTAAGAATGCAAAACTCTGTACTCCAAAAACTATAACATGCTGATGAAAGAAATGGAAGAACACACAAATGGATATAAAGATATACCCATGTTCTTTATTGGAAGAATTATTATTGTTAAAATGACACAAGGCAAGCTACAGATTCAATGCAATCCTACCAAATTATCAATGCCATTTTTTCACAGAACTAGAGCAAAAAGTCCTTCAATTTATCTGGAAACACAAAAGACATCAAAAAGTCAAAATAATCTTGAGAGAGAAGAATGAAGCTGAATGAATCAGGCTCCCTGGCTTCAGACTGTACTACATAGCTACAGAAATCAAAACAGTATGGTACTGGCACAAAAATAGACACACTGACCCATGGAATAGGACAGAAAGTCCAGAAATACATTCAGGCGTTTATGATCTACAGAAAGGCACTGGTGGTAAAGAACCAGCTTGCCAATACAGGAGACGTAGGAGATGAGGGTTTGATCCTTCTATTGGGAAAATTCCCAGAAGGAGGGCATGGCAACCCACTCTAGTATTCTCGCTGAGAGAATCCCATGGACTGAAGAGCCTGGCAGGCTACAGTCCATAGGGTCACAAAGAGTTGGAAACGACTGAAGAAACTTAGCATGCAGGCACACTATTGATACTATGTATAAAATAGATAACTAATGAGAACCCACAGTATAGCTCTGGGAACCTTACTCAGTTCTCTGTGGTGACCTAAATGAGAAGGAAATCCAAAAAAGAGAAGATATATGTACATTTACTGTGACTCACTTTGCTGAACAGTAGAAACTAACATAACATTGTAAAGCAACTATATACTAAAATAAAAATTAATTTAAAAAATATACAGTGGAGGAAAGACACTGTCTCTTCAGTAACTGACGGAAAAACTGGGCAGCCACATGTAAAAAACTTAAATCAGAACATGTTTTAAAATATTATATATAAAAATAAACTCAAAATGTACTATACCTAAATGTTCTAAAACTCCTAGAGGAAAACAAGCAGAACACTAGTTTGACATAAATTGTAGCAACGTTTTTTGGATCCATCTCCTAGAGTAATGGCAATAATAACAAAAATAAGCAAATTGGATCTAATCAACTTAAAAGCTTTTGCACAGTAAAGGAAGCCATAAACAGAAAATACAACCTATGGAATGGGAAAAAAAATTGTAAATGATGCAACCAACAATGGATTAATTTTCAAAATATACAAACAGCTCATACAACTTATTGTAAAAGCAAAACAACCAAAAAAAAACCCAATCAAAAATGGGCAGATAGAGAGGGAGGGAAAGATGGCGGAGAAATAGGATGGGAAGACCACTTTCTCCCTCACAAATTCCTCAAAAGAACATTTCAACGCCGAGCAAACTCCACAAAACAACTTCTGTAGGCTGGCAGAGGACATCAGGCAACCAGAAAAGCAGACCATTGTCTTCAAAAACAGGTAGGAAAAAATATAAAAGACGAGAAAGGAGACAAAGGAGGTGGGGAGGGAGCTCCATCCCGGGAAGGGAAGCCCATCCCGGGAAGGGAATTTTAAGAAGAGAGGTTTCCAAACACCAGGAAACACTCTCCCTGCCGAGTCTGTGGCGAGCCTTGGAAACACAGAGGGCAACATAACAGGAAGGAAAAATAGATAAATAATTAAAACCAACAGATTACAAACCCACCAGTAACTCCCCCAGCGGAAAAGCAGCACAGACGCCTGCATCCGCCATTGGGAAGTGGGGGCAGGGCAGGGACGCGCGGGAGGCGCGGGCTGCAGAGCTTTGTAAGATTCGGGCAGGAACGCCCCACCCACAACCAGAACGATCTAACTTGGGCTAGCAAACCAGACTGTGGGATAGCTACTGCATGAAAAGCTCGAGCATAAGACACCGCCAGGACCGAGCACAGAACAAAGGACGGAACGGGAAAAGCCGGCTGCAGACCATCCCCCGCCGGGGACAGGCAGCCAGAGCCGTAAGGACTGGAAAGGGGCAATTGCAGCCCCAGAGAGACTTTACTTACCTAAATGCAAGCAGGCTCCTTTGCTAAGACTTCTGGGGGTGCTGGACAGTCACCATCTGCCTCACAAAGGGTGCCAATGGTCCACCCAGAAAGCTGAGCAGCAGCGGCAGAAAAGGTGACAAGCCACGGCGATCACGCTCGCCAAACTCCTGAGCTACTCGGACCTGGGAAGGGCACAAAGCGCAGTCCCAGCCGAATCTGTGTCTCTGAGGGCTGCCTGAGCGCTGAACCTGAGCGGCTTGGACCGGGGAAGTGCACGCAGCCTAGGGCCGGCCCCAGACGGTTCCCGGCTGAGCATCCTAGAGCCGGAGCGGTTTGTGCACTGCGAGAAAGGACAGGTCAAGCGGGGCTGAGATACTGTGTGCACACGACAGTGCTATTTGCTTGCAGCATCCCCCCTCCCCACAGCGCGACTGAACTAGTGAGCCTAAAAAACCAGCAAACAGAAGAAGTTAAACAGAGGGAACCACCTTGGAAGTGATCCCACACGGCCCATAACATCAGAGAAGGGCAAGATATATTTTTACTATTTTTAAAATCATTCCTTTTTTTTTTTTTTTTTGCTTTTTTGTTTTTTTGTTTTTTTTCTTTTTTCTTTTTTTTTTCTAACTTTTTTTAAATTGTTAAGTCCTCTATTTCTCCTCTAATTTTTATTTCTATAACCTATTATTACTATTTTAAAAAAAAGACTTTTTTTTTTTTTAAGGTAAACACCATATATAGTCTTTGGATGGTTGTTGGTGGTTTTTTGTTTGTTTGTTTGTTTGTTTGTTTGTTTTTTAATAATTCTTTTTTTTTCTTTCTTCCTTTTTCCTTCTGCTTTTCTTTAATATTGTATCTTTGAAAATCCAACCTCTACTCTAGATTTTTAATCTTTGCTCTTAGGTTTTTGTTGTCAATTTTGTACATTTAAAAACCCAAACTTCACTACCCAAGTTTACCTGAGAGCAAGATTACTGGCTTGACCACTCTCTCCTCCTCTGGACTCTCCTTTTTCTCCACCAGGTGGCCTCTGTCTCTTTTCTCCCCCATCTCTTCTCTATCCAACTCTGTGAATCTCTGTGTGTTCCAGACGGTGGAGAACACCTAAGGAACTGGTTACTGGCAGGATTTGTCTCTCTGCTACTCATTCCTCTCTCTTATCCTCCTGGTCACCTCTGTCTACTTCCTCCCTCTCCTCTTCCCCGTATACCTCCGTAAATACCTCTGAGCTGTCCAGACTATAGAGCGCACATAAGGAAGTAACTACTGGCTAGCTTGCTCTCTCCTCTTTTGATCTCACCGCATCTCATTCCAGTTACCTCTAACTACCCCCTCCATCTTCTCTTCTCCTTGTAACTCAGTGAACCTCTCTGAGTGTCCCTCAGTGTGGAGAAACTTTTCATCTTTAACCTAGATGTTTTATCATCGGTGCTGTATAGATGGAGAAGTCTAGAGGCTACTGTAAAAATAAAACTAAAAACCAGAAGCAGGAAGCTTAAATCCAAAGCCTGAAAACATTAGAGAACTCTTGAATTCAGGGAACATTAAGCAATAGGAGCTCATCAAATGCCTTCATACCTACACTGAAACCAAGCTCCACCCAAGGGCCAACAAGTTCCAAAACAAGACATACCATGCAAATTCTCCAGCAACACAGGAACACTCCCCTGAGCTTCAATATACAGGCAGCTCAAAATTATCCCAAAACCTTTGATATCTCATAACCCATTAAGGGTCACTCCACTGCACTCCAGAGAGAAGAAACCCAGCTCCACCCACCAGAACTCCAACACAAGCCTCCCTAACCAGGAAACCTTGACAAGCCACTGATAGAACCCCACCCAAAGTGAGGAAGCTCCATAATAAAAAGAACTCCACAAATTACCAGAATATAAAAAGGCCACCCCAAATGCAGCAATATAACCAAGATGAAGAGACAGAGAAATACTCAGCAGGTAAAGGAACAGGAGAGTTGCCCACCAAACCAAACAAAAGAGGAAGAAATAGGGAATCTACCGGAGAAGGAATTCCGAATATTGATAGTGAAAATGATCCAAAATCTTGAAATCAAAATGGAATCACAGATAAATAGCCTAGAGACAAGGATTGAGAAGATGCAAGAAAGGTTTAACAAGGACCTAGAAGAAATAAAAAAGAGTCAAAATGTAATGAATAACACAATAAATGAGATCAGAAACACTCTGGAGGCAACAAATAGTAGAGTAATGGAGGCAGAAGATAGGATTAGTGAAATAGAAGATAGAATGGTAGAAATAAATGAATCAGAGAGGAAACAAGAAAAACGAATTAAAAGAAATGAGGACAACCTCAGAGACCTCCAGGACAATATGAAACGCTCCAACATTCGAATTATAGGAGTCCCAGAAGAAGAAGACAGAAAGAAAGATCATGAGAAAATCCTTGAGGAGATAATAGTTGAAAACTTCCCTAAAATGGGGAAGGAAATAATCACCCAAGTCCAAGAAACACAGAGAGTTCCAAATAGGATAAACTCAAGGTGAAACACCCCAAGACACATATTAATCAAATTAACAAAGATCAAACACAAAGAACAAATATTAAAAGCAGCAAGGGAAAAACAACAAATAACACACAAGGGGATTCCCAAAAGGATAACAGCTGATCTTTCAATAGAAACTCTTCAGGCCAGGAGGGAATGGCAAGACATACTTAAAGTGATGAAAGACAATAACCTACAGCCCAGATTACTGTACCCAGCAAGGATCTCATTCAAATACGAAGGAGAAATCAAAAGCTTTACAGACAAGCAAAAGCTGAGAGAATTCAGCACCACCAAACCAGCTCTCCAACAAATTCTAAAGGATATTCTCTAGACAGGAAACATGAAAAGGGTGTATAAACCTGAACCCAAAACAATAAAGTAAATGGTAATGGGATCATACTTATCAATAACTACCTTAAACGTAAATGGGTTGAACGCCCCAACCAAAAGACAAAGACTGGCCGAATGGATACAAAAACAAGACCCCTCTATATGCTGCTTACAAGAGACCCACCTCAAAACAAGGGACACATACAGACTGAAAGTGAAGGGCTGGAAAAAGATATACCACGCAAATAGAGACCAAAAGAAAGCAGGAGTGGCAATACTCATATCCAATAAAATAGACTTTAAAACAAAGGCTGTGAAAAGAGACAAAGAAGGCCACTACATAATGATCAAAGGAACAATCCAAGAAGAAGATATAACAATTATAAATATATATGCACCCAATATAGGAGCACCGCAATATGTAAGACAAATGCTAACAAGTATGAAAGGGGAAATAAACAATAACACAATAATAGTGGGAGACTTTAATACCCCACTCACACCTATGGACAGATCAACTAAACAGAAAATTAACAAAGAAACGCAAACTTTAAATGATACATTAGATCAGTTAGACCTAATTGATATCTATAGGACAATTCACCCCAAAACAATGAATTTCACCTTTTTTTCAAGTGCTCATGGAACCTTCTCCAGGATAGATCACATCCTGGGCCATAAATCTAAACTTGATAAATTCAAAAAAATCGAAATCATTCCAAGCATCTTTTCTGACCATAATGCATTAAGATTAGATCTCAATTACAGGAGAAAAACTATTAAAAATTCCAACATATGGAGGTTGAACAACACACTTCTGAATAACCAACAAATCACAGAAGAAATCAAAAAAAGAAATCAAAATATGCATAGAAACTAATGAAAATGAAAACACAACAACCCAAAACCTCTGGGACACTATAAAAGCAGTGCTAAGAGGAAAGTTCATAGCAATACAGGCATACCTCAAGAAACAAGAAAAAAGTCAAATAAATAACCTAACTCTACAACTAAAGCAACTAGAAAAGGAAGAATTGGAGAACCCCAGAGTTAGTAGAAGGAAAGAAATCTTAAAAATTAGGGCAGAAATAAATGCAAAAGAAACAAAAGAGACCATAGCAAAAATCAACAAAGCCAAAAGCTGGTTCTTTAAAGGATAAATAAAATTGACAAACCATTAGCCAGACTCATCAAGAAGCAAAGAGAGAAAAATCAAATCAATAAAATTAGAAATGAAAATGGAGAGATCACAACAGACAACACAGAAATACAAAGGATCATAAGAGACTACTATCAGCAGTTGTATGCCAATAAAATGGACAACGTGGAAGAAATGGACAAATTCTTAGAAAAGTACAATTTTCCAAAACTGAACCAGGAAGAAATAGAAAATCTTAACAGACCCATCACAAGCACGGAAATTGAAACTGTCATCAGAAATCTTCCAGCAAACAAAAGCCCAGGTCCAGATGGCTTCACAGCTGAATTCTACCAAAAATTTCAAGAAGAGCTAACACCTATCCTCCTCAAACTCTTCCAGAAAATTGCAGAGGAAGGTAAACTTCCAAACTCATTCTATGAGGCCACCATCACTCTAATACCAAAACCTGACAAAGATGTCACAAAAAAAGAAAACTACAGGCCAATATCACTGATGAACATAGATGCAAAAATCCTCAACAAAATTCTAGCAATCAGAATCCAACAACACATTAAAAAGATCATACACCATGACCAAGTGGGCTTTATCCCAGGGATGCAAGGATTCTTCAATATCCGCAAATCAATCAATGTAATTCACCACATTAACAAATTGAAAAATAAAAACCATATGATTATCTCAATAGATGCAGAGAAGGCCTTTGACAAAATTCAACATCCATTTATGATAAAAACTCTCCAGAAAGCAGGAATAGAAGGAACATACCTCAACATAATAAAAGCTACATATGACAAACCCACAGCAAACATTTTCCTCAATGGTGAAAAATTGAAAGCATTTCCCCTAAAATCAGGAACAAGACAAGGGTGTCCACTTTTACCGCTACTATTCAACATAGTTCTGGAAGTTTTGGCAACAGCAATCAGAGCAGAAAAAGAAATAAAAGAAATCCAAATTGGAAAAGAAGAAGTAAAACTCTCACTGTTTGCAGATGACATGATCCTCTACATGGAAAACCCTAAAGACTCCACCAGAAAATTACTAGAGCTAATCAATGAATATAGTAAAGTTGCAGGATATAAAATCAACACACAGAAATCCCTTGCATTCCTATACACGAATAATGAGAAAGTAGAAAAAGAAATTAAGGAAACAATTCCATTCACCATTGCAACGAAAAGAATAAAATATTTGGGAATATATCTACCTAAAAAAACTAAAGACCTATATATAGAAAACTATAAAACACTGATGAAAAAAATCAAAAAGGACACTAATAGATGGAGAAATATACCATGTTCATAGATCAGAAGAATCAATATAGTGAAAATGAGTATACTACCCAAAGCAATTTACAAATTCAATGCAATCCCTATCAAGCTACCAGCCTCATTTTTCACAGAACTAGAACAAATAATTTCAAGATTTGTATGGAAATACAAAAAACCTCGAATAGCCAAAGCAATCTTGAGAAAGAAGAATGGAACTGGAGGAATCAACTTGCCTGACTTCAGGCTCTACTACAAAGCCACAGTCATCAAGACAGTATGGTACTGGCACAAAGACAGACATATAGATCAATGGAACAAAATAGAAAGCCCAGAGATAAATCCACACACATATGGACACCTTATCTTTGACAAAGGAGGCAAGAATATACAATGGAGTAAAGACAATCTCTTTAACAAGTGGTGCTGGGAAAACTGGTCAACCACTTGTAAAAGAATGAAACTAGATCACTTTCTAACACCCCACACAAAAACAAACTCAAAACGGATTAAAGATCTAAATGTAAGATCAGAAACTATAAAACTCCTAGAGGAGAACATAGGCAAAACACTCTCAGACATAAATCACAGCAGGATCCTCTATGATCCACCTCCCAGAATTCTGGAAATAAAAGCAAAAATAAACAAATGGGATCTAATTAAAATTAAAAGCTTCTGCACAACAAAGGAAAATATAAGCAAGGTGAAAAGACAGCCTTCTGAATGGGAGAAAATAATAGCAAATGAAGCAACTGACAAACAACTAATCTCAAAAATATGCAAGCAACTTATGCAGCTCAATTCCAGAAAAATAAACGACCCAATCAAAAAATGGGCCAAAGAACTAAATAGACATTTCTCCAAAGAAGACATACGGATGGCTAACAAACACATGAAAAGATGCTCAACATCACTCATTATTAGAGAAATGCAAATCAAAACCACAATGAGTTACCACTTCACACCAGTCAGAATGGCTGCGATCCAAAAATCTGCAAGCAATAAATGCTGGAGAGGGTGTGGAGAAAAGGGAACCCTCCTTCACTGTTGGTGGGAATGCAAACTAGTACAGCCACTATGGAGAACAGTGTGGAGATTCCTTTAAAAATTGCAAATAGAACTACCTTATGACCCAGCAATCCCACTTCTGGGCATACACACCGAGGAAACCAGAATTGAAAGAGACACATGTACCCCAATGTTCATCGCAGCACTGTTTATAATAGCCAGGACATGGAAGCAACCTAGACGTCGATCAGCAGATGAACGGATAAGAAGGCAGTGGTACATATACACAATGGAGTATTACTCAGCCGTTAAAAAGAATTCATTTGAATCAGTTCTGATGAGATGGATGAAACTGGAGCCGATCATACAGAGTGAAGTAAGCCAGAAAGAAAAACACCAATACAGTATACTAACACATATATATGGAATTTAGGAAGATGGCAATGACGACCCTGGATGCAAGACAGGAAAAAAGACACAGCTGTGTATAATGGACTTTTGGACTCAGAGGGAGAGGGAGAGGGTGGGATGATTTGGGAGAATGGCATTCTAACATGTATACTATCATGTAAGAATTGAATCTCCAGTCTATGTCTGACGCAGGATACAGCATGCTTGGGGCTGGTGCATGGGGATGACCCAGAGAGATGTTATGGGGAGGGAGGTGGGAGGGGGGTTCATGTTTGGGAATGCATGATAAGAATTAAAGATTTTAAAATTTTAAAAATAAATAACTAAAAAAAATTAAAAAATAAAAAAATAAAATTTCAAAAAAAAATGGGCAGATACACTATATAGACATTTCTCTAAAGAAAACATAGAAAATGCAAAAATCCATATGGAAAGATGCTCAACAGAGCCAATTATTAAAGAAATGCAAATCAAAAGCGCAATAAGGTATTACCTCACTTCAGTCAGAATGATCATCATCAATAAATCTACAAACAATAATAAATTCTGGAGAGCATATAGAAAAAAAGAAACCCCACTATACTATTGGTCAGAATATGAACTGGTGCAGTCACTATGGAGAACAGTATGAAATTTCCTTTAAAAATTAAAAATAAAGTTACCATATGATACTACAATCCCATTCTTGGGCATGTATCCAGAGAAAAGATATATGCAACTCAATTTTTATTGCAGCAATATTTGCAATAGCCAAGGAATAGAATCAACCTAGACTCTTGAGAGTCCCTTGGACTGCAAGGAGATCCAACCTGTCCATTCTGAAGGAGATCAGCCCTGGGATTTCTTTGGAAGGAAGGATGCTAAAGCTGAAACTCCAGTAGTTTGGCCACCTCATGAGAAGAGTTGACTCATTGGAAAGGACTCTAATGCTGGGAGAGATTGAGGGCAGGAGGAGAAGGGGACGACCGAGGATGAGATGGCTGGATGACATCACGGACTCGATGGAGGTGAGTCTGAGTGAACTCTGGGAGATGGTGATGAACAGGGAGGCCTGGCGTGCTACGATTCATGGGGTCGCAAAGAGTCAGACACGACTGAGTGACTGAACTGAACTGAACTGAAATGCTGTCTAGGATTGTCATAGCTTTTCTTCCAAGGAGCAAACATCTTTCAATTTCATGGCTGCAATCATTGTCCAAAGTGATTTTTAAGCCCAAGAAAATAAAATCTGTCACTTTTGCCATTTTTTCCCCATCTATTTGTCATGAAGTAATGGGACTGAATGCCATGATCTTAGTTTTTTGTTTTTTGTTTTTTTTTAATGTTGTTTTAAGTCAGTTTTTTCACTCTCCTCTTTCACCTTCATCAAGAGGCTTTTTTGTTCCTCTTCACTTTCTGACATTAGGATAGTGTCATCTGCATATCTGAGGTTATAGACATCTCTACTGGCAACTTGATTACAGCGTGTGATTCATCCAGCCAGGTATTTCACATGATGTACTATGCACAGATGTTAAATAAACAGGTGACCATATACTACTTCCCCAATTTTGAATCAGTCCATTGTTCAATGCCCACTTCCAATTACTGCTTCTTGACTTGCACACAAGTTTCTCAGGAGACAGGTAAGGTGGTCTGGTATTCCTGTCTCTTTAAGAATTTTCCACAATTTGTTGTGATTCACACAGTCAAAGGCTTTAGCATAACCAATGAAACAGAAGTAGATGCATTTCTGGAATTCCCTTGCATTTTCTTTTATCCAATGGATGTTGGCAATTTGCTGGAGATGAGAATGGCAATCCACTTCAGCATTCTTGACTTGTAAACTCCATTCCATATCATTAAAAAGCCTACAAATAACAAATGTTGCAGAGGGTGTGTAGAAAGAGGAAACCTTCTACACCACTGACGGGATTGCAAGTTCGTGCAAACACTGTGGAAGACAATATAGTAGGTCCTCAGAAACTAAAACTGAATTACTTTATGATCCAACAATATCATTCATAGGCATCAGTCATTATATTTTTTGCAGCCAAAGATGAAGAAGCTCTATACAGTCAGCAAAAACAAGACCGGGAGCTCACTGTGGCTCAGATCATGAGTTCTTTATTGTCAAATTCAGACTTAAATTGAAGAAAGCAGGGAAAACCACTAGACCATTCAGGTATGACCTAAATCAAATCCCTTATGATTATACAGTGGAAGTGAGAAATAGATTTAAGGGCCTAGATCTGATAGGGTGCCTGATGAACTATGGAATGAGGTTCATGACATTGTACAGGAGACAGGGATCAAGACCATCCCCATGGAAAGGAAATGCAAAAAAGCAAAATGGCTGTGTGGGGAGGCCTAACAAATAGCTGTGAAAAGAAGAGAAGCGAAAAGCAAAGGAGAAAAGGAAAGATATAAGCATCTGAATGCAGAGTTCCAAAGAATAGCAAGAAGAGATAAGAAAGCCTTCTTCAGCGATCAATGCAAAGAAATAGAGGAAAAGAACAGAACGGGAAAGACTAGAGATCTCTTCAAGAAAATTGGAGATACCAAGGGAAGATTTCATCCAAAGATGGGCTCGATAAAGGACAGAAATGGTATGGACCTTACAGAAGCAGAAGATATTAAGAAGAGGTGGCAAGAATACATGGAAGAACTGTACAAAAAAGATCTTCACGACCCAGATAATCACGAGAGTATGATCACTCACCTAGAGCCAGACATCCTGGAATGTGAAGTCAAGTGGGACTTAGAAAGCATCACTACAAACAAAGCTAGTGGAGGTGATGGAATTCCAGTTGAGCTATTTCAAGTCCTGAAAGATGATGCTGTGAAAGTGCTGCACTCAGTTTGCCAGCAAATTTGGAAAACTCAGCAGTGGCCACAGGACTAGAAAAGTTCAGTATTCATTCCAATCCCAAAGAAAGGCAATGCCAAAGAATGATCAAACTACTGCACAACTGCACTCATCTCACATGCTAGTAAAGTAATGCTCAAAATTCTCCAAGCCAGGCTTCAGCAATACGTGAACCATGAACTCATAGGCATATATCTAGACAAAACTATAATTCAAAAAGATATATGCATGCTATGTTCATAGAAGATCTATTAACAATAGACAGAACATAGACACAGCCTAAATGTTTATTGACAAATGAATGAATAAAGAAGTTGTGGTACATATATGCAATGAAATGCTACTCATCCATAAAAAGGAATGAAATAATGCCATTTTCAGTTACTATTATAACACAGGTGCAACTTGAGATTGTCATACTAAGTGAAGTCAAAAAGTAAAAGACAAATATATGATAAACTATATCCATGTTCCATATAATTCTAAATCACAGAGATAGAGATCAGACATATATATATGCATTCTTTTTGCATTCTTTTCTTTTATTGTTTATCACATGAGATTGGTTATAGTTTCCTATATTATACAGTAGGATTTTTTTTTCATCCATTCTATAGATAATAGTTCATCTTCTAACTCCGACCTCCCACTGTATCTTTCTCACAACCCTCTCCCCCTTGGCAACCACAAGTTGGGTTGTAGTCTGGGGCTACAGCACAGCTAAAGGAAGATGGGATCAGAGTCATTTTGTCAGATGTTTTCTTGAAGGACTCAGGCAGGCACATGCCAAGCCTTTAAATTATGGCAAACTGGCAGACATAGAATAGGAGGAGAAGGAAGCTCCTGGTAAATTCCTAGATAGACTGAGAGGAGCCCTTCGTAGATTCACTGAGATTGATCCTGAAAGTGAAGAGGGGAGAGTGATCTTAAAGAACAGATTTCTCACTCAGTTGGCTCCAGATACCCCCCGTAAGCTATTAAAATGAGCGTATGGACCAAATCAGTCTTTAGATACTCTGTTACAACTGGCTCAGACAGTCTATTATGGTAGGGAATATGAGGAAAAGACAGACTGGTTCCAAATAGAAAAAGGAGTACATCAAGGCTGTATATTGTCTCTCTGCTTATTTAACTTATAGGCAGAGTACATCATGAGAAATGCTGGGCTGGAAGAAGCACAAGCTGGAATCAAGATTGCTGGGAGAAATATCAATAACCTCAGATATGCAGATGACACCATCCCTATGGCAGAAAGGGAAGAGGAACTAAAAAGTCTCTTGATGAAAGTGGAGAATGAAAAAGTTGGCTTAAAGCTCAACATTCAGAAAACAAAGATCATGGCATCTGGTCCCATCACTTCATGGGAAATAGATGGGAAACAGTGGAAACAGTGTCAGACGTTATTTTCTTGGGCTCCAAAATCACTGCAGATGGTGATTGCAGCCATGAAATTAAAAGACGCTTACTCCTTTGAAGGAAAGTTATGACCAACCTAGATAGCATATTGAAAAGCAGAGACATTACTTTGGCAACAAAGATCCGTCTAGTCAAGGCTATGGTTTTTACAGTGGCCATGTATCAATGTGAGAGTTGGACTGTGAAGAAAGCTGAGAGCCAAAGAATTGATGCTTTTGAAGTGTGGTGTTGGAGAAGACTCTTGAGAGTCCCTTGGACTGCAAGGAGATCCAACCAGTCCATTCTGAAGGAGATCAGCCCTGGGATTTCTTTGGAAGGAATGATGCTAAAGCTGAAACTCCAGTACTTTGGCCATCTCGTGTGAAGAGTTGACTCATTGGAAAAGACTCTGATGCTGAGAGGGATTGGGAGCAGGAGGAGAAGGGGACGACAGAGGATGAGATGGCTGGATGGCATCACTGACTCGATGGACGTGAGTCTGAGTGAACTCCAGGAGTTGGTGATGGACACGGAGGCCTGGCATTCTGCAATTCATGGGGTCTCAAAGAGTCGGACATGACTGAGCAACTGAATTGAACTGATGAGGAAAAGAAAGAAAGGCAGAAAAGGAAAAAGGAACAGGTGGAAATCCTCGCAATGGCTATCAGCACTGTTCTTAAACAGCCTGAGAAAAATGCCCAGAGGGACCCAAGTGAAAAGGGATGGGCTTGTTATTACTGTGGAAAGGAAGGGCACCTCAAGCAGAATTGCCCTCAGGTATCTAAGCTGCCCCTAGCTCCATGTCCAGTCTGCAAAGGACCACACTGGAAGAGAGACTGCCCCCAGAGGTGTAGGTCTCAGGGGTCGGACTCAAGATAATCAGGACTGAAGGTGCCCGGGGGTCCCCACACTAACTCCTGTCCTAATTACACCTGAGGAACCCTGGGTATTAATAACTGTGGGGGGGGGCAATCCATCAATTTCTTTTTAGATACTGGGGCAACTTACTCCATGCTTACTGAAGCCCCTGGCCCACTTTCTTCCCTATCCGCTTCCATAATGAGACTGTCTGGACAAGCCAAAAGGTATTACTTCATTGTTTCTGTCAGTTGTGACTGGGCTCTGGTGCTATTTTCACATAAGTTTCCAGTCGTGCCAGAGTCTCCATCACTCCTTTTGGGGAGGGATATACTGAGCAAGGTCCATGCCTTTGTTTTCATGAATATGGAGCCTTCCCTTTCTCTCCCTTTAATTGAACAAAATGTAAATCCTAGAGTATGGGCTGATGGAAAATCTGTGGGTCGAGCACAAAATGCTATTCCTGTAGTCATCAAGTTCAAAGACCCACACATTTCCACATAAGAAGCAGTATCCTCTGAAACCTGAGGTTAAGAAAGGGATAAAACTCATCATCAAAAATTTAAAGGAACAGGAACTATTAATTCCCTGTAACAGTCCATGCAACACTCGTATTTTGGGTATAAAGAAATAAAATGATAAATGGAGGCTAGTTCAAGATTTATGAATAATAAATGAAGCTGTAGTTTCTTTACACCCCGTGGTGCCTAAGCGTTATACTCTATTGTTTGAACTTGTTGAATGAGCCAAATATTTCTCAGTAATTGATCTAAAAGATGCCTTCTATTCATTCAGTGCCTTTGGTGGAGGAAAGTCAATTTCTATTTGCCTTTGAGGACCCTGCGCAGCCAGCTTCTCAGTTAACCTGGACAGTTTTGCCCCAGGGATTTCATGACAGTCCTCACTTATTTGGACAAAGTTTGTCATGGGATCTACAGAACTTTAATAACTCCGAAGCAGTGGTGTTACATGTAGATGATATTTTGCTCTGTGCTGAGACAGAGGAAGCTTGTTCATGAGCCTCAGAACCGCCTCAGAAGACTTCTTAAACTTTCTGGCAGGCTGAGGTTACAAGGCATCAAGAGAAAAGGTTCAGCCTTGTCAACAATCTGCTAGATATCTAGGCCTAATCATATCAGAAGGGACCAGGGCCATAGGCCCTGAGAGAATTAAACCTATACTAAATCATCCCCCACCTTTGACTTTAAGACAATTGAGAGGATTTTTGGGAATCACAGAGGCTGCTGTCGCATTTGGATTCCAGGTTATAGGAAACTTGCCCGGCCTTTATATAAACTTATAGCTGAAACTCAGCAGGCCCAAACCGACAAACTGGTTTGGTCTCCAGATCCTCAAAAGGCTTTTAAGGTTCTTCAGACTGCTCTCCTACAAGCTTCAGCTCTGAGCTTGCCCACAGGGTCAGAAAAAGAAAAGGTGTGGCTTTGGGAGTATTGACACAACCCTGAGGGCCTCACCAGCAACCTATTGCTTATCTAAGCAGAGAATTAGATGTAATTTCACATGGGTGGCCCCACTGCCTAAGAGTAATTGGGGCAGGGCCTTTATTAGCACCTGAAGCTTTAAAAATAATTAATGGATGAAAACTTACTGTACTGACTTCTCATGATGTGAGTGGAATCTTAAATTCTAAGGTTAATATTTGGATGACAGACAGTAGTCTTCTTAAATATTAGTCATTGTTGTTAGAAGGACCAGTAACTAAGCTTAAAGTTCGTGGAAATTTAAATCCTGCCACTTTCCTTCCTGAAAAGGAAAATGAAACACCTGACTATGATTGTTCCCGATTCCTAACTTTAAATTATGCAGCTCGGGAAAACCTAATGGATACCCCATTAGACAATCCTGACATGGAAATATTTACAGATGGCAGTTCTTTTGTTCAGGATGGAAAGTGTAAAGCAGATTATGCTGTGGTGACTGCTGAACAGGTTCTCCCCCAGGGAACTAGTGTTCAATTAGCGGAGCTTGTGGCTCTGACCCGAGCTCTAGAGTTAAGCAAAGGACAGCGGGCAAATATCTACACTGATTCTAAGTATGCTTATTTGACTTTTTACATGCTCATGCAGCAATATGGAAAGAAAGACAGTTTAAAACAGCAACAGGAGAACCTATTAAACATTTCAGAGAGATCGAGAGACTTTTAACTGCTATATATTGTCCTAAAGAAGCAGCTGTTATGCATTGCAAAGGACACAGCAGAGACGGGAGTAAAGCAGCCAAAGGTAATCAGCTGGCTGACTGTCAAGCCAGAAAAGCAGTGCTTTACGAAATCCCTTCACTACAGACGCCTTTGATCTGGACAGGTCCTGTAGAACAGGAAAAACCACAATATACTGAGGAAGAACTAGAAAGATATGAGAAAAGAAAAGCAAAGATTACTGATAAAGGATGGTTACAGTCTGCGGATGGACGATTAATAATTCCTGAACGTGCTCAATGGAAAGGGTTTACACCAGAGTTTTCATTTGGGTGTAGAGAGTACTTACCAGATGGCTTCTTGTTTGTTTGAAGGTAAAAATGTAATGAAAACTTTAAAGAACATTATCAAAAGGTGTAAGGTTTGTCAGAAAAATAACCCAAAGGCAGAAAAGCTAGCAAAATCTGGATTACAACGAAGTGGAAAGTATCCTGGAGAGGACTGGGAAATTGATTTTACTCAGACGCCAAAAGCTAATGGGTATTCTTGCTTACAAGTTTGGGTGGATACGTTTACTGGATGGATTGAGGCTTTTCCCTGTTGTAGTGAACAAGCTAAGGAGGTTATAAAGATTTTAATCCATGAAATTATCCCCAGGTTTGGGCTGCCACGGAGCCTTCAGAGTGACAATGGCTCCGCCTTTAAAGCTGCTGTAACTCAGGGGGTGTCTAAAGCTCTAGAAATAGAATATCACTTACACTGTTCCTGGAGACCCCAATCCTCAGGAAAGGTTGAAAAAGCTAATGACATTATCAAAAGACATCTGCACAAACTAACTCAAGAAATGCAGGACAATTGGATTAAAGTCCTGCCCATAGCTTTAACGAGGGCTCAAACTGCCCCAAAAAAGGAGGGGCTGTCCCCCTTTGAATGTATTTATGGAAAACCTTTCTTATGCACGGACATTGTTATAGACCCCAAAGCCTTGGAATTAACTAATTATGTAACTCAGCTCTCAGCTTTTCAACAGACATCAACAGAACTCCGGGAGACAACTCCTGACCCAGCCTCTGAGTCAAGCAAGCCTCTATTTGAGGCAGGAACCAAGGTCCTCATAAAAGCATTGGCGTTTGGGGGCCCATCCCTTAAGCCCCTCTGGGAAGACCCTTACCAGGTTGTTTTTTCTTCTCCCACAGCTATCAAAGTGCCAGGAATTGATTTGTGGGTACATCACACTCGAGTTAAGAGATGGCACCCTGACCAGAACTAAGTGACTTCATTTTATGTCTTTACTTTCTATGCTCTGACTTTGTACTTTTCAGCTGGGCCTGATAATCTATGTGAGCCTACTTCTGCTGACTCCAAAAATCCTGAGTCTGCTGTTTAATCCTCAAGACAATGCCTTCCTGTCCTGGGCTCACTCTTATGCTGAATTCCCCAATCAGTCTAACTGCTGGATCTGTGGAGTGCTCCCCTCTTCATCAGTGGAAGGCTTCCCATGGTAGACATCTCCACTTCAAGAAAAAGACTTTCTCCAGGTCTGCAAATACCCTCAACAACAATCTCATGCGATGCCTCTTCTTAAACTGATGACATCTAACAATCCTAAGATGGACTGATGTAACTATGGACTTAATATGACTTTTAATTTTTATTTTAACTTGTTTTAATGACTATTTTGCCTTGCATCTATAACTGTGTAATTGGATTTGTTTCTAGTCGAATGAAGGCTTTTAAGTTAAAAATGCTTGTCCATGTTCCTACGAGTGCCACAGCCTCTTCCAAATATTAGTTGGGGCCCCTGGATCAGAGATCCTCAATATGAGGGTTAGGAGAATATGTTGCCTTAACAATTTAAGGACTATGCCCCTAAACAGCAGGAAGTAGTTATGGAAATGTCAGGCAAGTGTATATTTCTCGGTTCTTGTCTCATCACAACAATGATTTGGGGCGATGGACATTAAAGCCCTCAGGGTGTCACAGATATCAGGTCTTGAACAAACTATGTCATAGCTCTTAGACAAATCAGTGTTACAGCTCTATTTTATTTAGAAGATAGCAGGAGAATCCATCCTCAAAGAAGAGAAGAGAGTGGGTGGGGGAGGGGTGGTAGAGAGAGAGAAAGAGCGGACGCACGCGGGAGAGAGAGAGAGAAAGCACTTTGGCTCCTCCTTTTATGTGTTTCTTCCTCTCCCTAGGCCTGCCCTATGCAAATTGGGCTTAGCCAGGAGTGCTGTTTGTTCTTCCCGAGGTCCTCACTCTGGTCCTTAGACCTTTTTTGATCTTCCTTTGTTCTATTTTCACAGGCTTTTCCCTTCCTTGTCTTTTAGCTACCACCATTTTGGACTCCTTTTCCCTATTCTAACTACCTAACACTTCAATAATAATAAAGAATAAAGAAATAGGCAAATAGAACTAAAAGTGTTATAATAAAAAGAAACATTTTAAAAATTCCTATTTACAGGAAAAAGCTGATTTTAAAGTCAGGACCAAGATGGCAAAAACATTGTTGGAAAGTTTTCATTGTATCATTTACATGGGAGTGCAGAGCTGGAAGGAATATTAACATAAAAGCATAGAATCATGAATTTATTTAATTAAACATTCACATATGTTCTTCTGCACAACAGCTTTATTTTATTTTTGATAGATGTCTAGTGCTTAATCTTCAATGAATTGAATTTTCCTTTGGGAGACAATTTATAAAGTTTCATACAGTATGACAAATGAGCTGATTGTAGAATACACACATATGAAAGGGGTAGCTGGTCAAGGGGCAGTGAATAGGTTGGCAGGAGGTTATTAGAGAAAATGTCTTGAAAATTATTTCTTAGTTGTTGAATCCAGTATGATATGAGAAGACAGGTGGTTAAATGTACTTTTTCTGAAGACAAACAGCTTGTGTCTCAATTTGTGTCTCAAAACCATTTATTAGTCCCCTGACTTTGGGAAAATAACAGGCTCTGTACCTGAGTTTCCTCAAATACGAAAATAATACTGTTTGTATAGGAGAGTTGATTTAAGGAATAGATTTACTAAATCTAAAGTAATATAATTCATAGTATTATTATTTTAGCCATAAAGTAAAACATATGCTGGATAGAATTTGAATTATAGCAGTTTTTTAAATAGTACACTCTGTCACACGCACACACACACACACACACACTCACACACACTATTTCATCATCGAGGACTGCCAGATCTATTTAAGTGAGAACTAGCTTTATCTTCCTTGGAGTTTGAAGAAGAAGGTCATAATAATTTTATCGACATAAATTTTACAAAGATAAAGAGGTTTGCTTGGCTTCTATCACTTCTTATTTTTTTCTTTTTTATTGTAGTAAAATTGAATCATAATACTACATTAGTCTCAGGTGTACTACAGAAATGATTCAGTGTTTATTGATTTCTTAAAGAAGTTATCCTTTTATTCTAAGTAATATTCATATATTCATCTTCTTCATTCATCTCTTGATGGGCTCTAAGGTTGTTTCTTGGCAACTGTAAATAATGCTGCAATGAACATAATAAGGGATGCATATGCTTCTTGTAATTATTATTATTATTTTGGTAAATGCTCAGAAGCAGAAGTGTCAGGTCATATGGTAGTTACATTTTTAGTTTTTCGAGGAACTTTCAAACTGTTTTCCATATTGGCTGAACCAATTCACATTCCAATCAACTGTGTACAAGGGTTCTGTTTCTCCACACACTCTCCAGCACTTTTTATATCTAGTCTTTTTTTACGATAGTCATTCTGACAGGTGCAATGTTTTCTATATCACAAAATGATCATCCAAGTCTAGTTATTTTCTGTCACCATACATAATTGTTATAATATTATTGACTATATTTCCTACTTTACATCCCCATGACTTGTATATATATATATAATTAGAAGCTTGTACCTCTTAATTTCCCTCAACTATGTCACTTATCCCCTCATTTCTCTTTCCTCAGACAGTGGTTTGTTTCTGTTTTGTTATATTTGTTTTACCTTTTAGATTGCACATGCAAGTAAAACCGTATGATATTTTTCCTACTCTGACTTATTTCAACCTAGTGTAATACTCTCTAGGTCTACCTATGTTGTCACAAATGACAAGAATTCATTCTTCCTTTGTGGCTGAATATTATTTAGTTGGGCATATTTACACTTCTGTATCTAATAATCTATCTATAAACCCTTAAGTTGCTTACATATCTTGCAATGAACATGGGGTGCATATATATTTTTGAACTAGTGTTTTTGTTCTTCGGAAAATTACTCAGAAGCGAAATTACTGGTTCATATGATAGTTTTGTTTTTCAACTTTTGAGGAATAGTATGTTTTCCACAGTGGCTGCATCAATTTGCCTTCCCATCAACAGTGTACAAGGTTCCCTTTTCACCATATCCTGGCCAATATTTTGTTTCTTTGGTCTTTTTGATGATGGCCACTCTGACAGGTATGAGGTGATATTTTATTGTGGATTTGATTTGTATTTCTGTGATGATTAGCACTGCTGAGCATCTTTTCATGTGAGTATGGGCCACCTTTTGTCTTCTTTGGGAAAAAAAAAATCTATTCAGGCCTTCTGCCCATTTTTTTTAATTGAGTTGTTTGTTTTGAATTTGAATTGTATGAGTATTTTCCGGATACTTTGGATATTAACCTCTTGTCAGAGATATATTATCCGCAAATATTGTTTCCCATTTAGCAGGGTGCTTTTTGACTTTGTCATAGTTTATGCTACAAAAGCTTTTCAGCTGATGTAGTTCCATTTTTGCTTTTATTTCCCTTGCCTGAGGAGGCAGATCAAAAACAAACAAACAAACAAACTTCATCGTTAAGACTAATGTCAAAGAGCCTACTATGTTTGCTTTCTTCTAGAAGTTTTATGGCTTCAGATTTTACATTTAAATATATTACCCATCTTACAATTATTTTTGTATACAGTGTGAGAAAGTAGTACAGTTTGATTCTTTGCATGTGACTGTCCAGTTTTGCTAATATCATTTTTTAAAGACGCTGTTTTTCTTATTGTCTATTTTTCCCTCCTTAGTATATTTGTGTACGTATGTTTGTGTAGTCTTTGTAGTCTATACATCTGTATATTCTTTGCATCTGTATATTCTTTGTATATTTGTATATTCTTTGCACTCCCATAAATGTGTGGGTTTATTTCTGGGCTCTGAGTTCTAGTCCATTGATCTCAGGATCATGTAATTTTCTAGGACTTTATTCATTCTTCTAGGTGTCCATTTTATTGAAGTATAATTGTTCATAGTAATCTTTTATGACCCTTAGTGTTTCTGTGGTATTGATTACAGCTTCTCTTTCATTTCTGATTTATTTATTTGGGCCTTCTCTCTTTGGGCAAGACTCCCTTCTTGTTGAGTCTGATTAAAGGTTTATCAATTTTGTCTGTCTCTTCAAAGAACCAGTTCTTAGTTTCACTGATCTTTCCTATTGTTTTTTAAACTCAGTATTACTTCTGCTGATATTTATTGTTGCTTTTCTTCCAGTTACTTTTTTCTAATTCTTTCAAGTGTAAGTTTAGATTGTTTATTGGAAATGTTTCTTGTTTCTTGAAGTAAGATTGTATCTCTATAAATTCTCTCTTAGAATTGTTTTGCTGTGTGTCTTAGATCTTGTTTTTTAAAGGTTTTTTTTTTGTTTTTTCCTATGAGTCCCTTTTCATTTTGCTCTAGGTATTTTGTTCATTCCCTCATTGATTTCTTCAATGCTTCATTATTTGTTTGGTAGCATATTATTTATCCTCCACTTGGTTGTGGGTTTTTTTCAGGTTTTTTTTTTTTTTCGGTAGTTGACTTTAATCATTGTATTTTTTCAACTATTTGTGGTTATTTATATTATCTAATTCTTTGTTAAACTTGTCACTGTGTTCATCCATTCCTCTCCCAATTTCATTAAGTATCTTATAATCATTACCTTGAACTCTATAACAGGTAAGTTGCTTATCATTGTTTAGATCTTTTTCTGAAGTTTTGTCTTTTTTTCTTCATTTAGAACATATTACCCTGTCTCCTCAATTTGTCTAATTCTCTGTTTCTTTCTATGTATCAAGTAAGTCTAGTATATCTCCTGGGGCTTCCCTCGTGGCTCAGAAGGTAAAGAATCTACCTTCAATGTGGGAGCCCTGGGCTCAATCCCCAGCTCGGGAAGATCCCATGGCAACCCACCCCAGTACTCTTGCTTGGATAATCCCCATGGGCAGAGGAGCCTGGTGGGCTACAGTCCATGGGGTCGCAGAGGCAGACAGCTGAGCGACAAAGCGCAGCACAGTGTACCTCCTGATTTTAGGGGAAGGACGTCTATGGGGCCCAGCCACACATTCCCTTCTGACCATCAGAGCTAGATGCTTCAGAGCTGTCCCTTAGGTGGGCTATGTGAACCCTTCTATTGTGGAGGGCTGACTACATGGATGCAATGAGGCTGGCCCCCCACCAGGCAGGTTGCAAGGCCAGGCCTTGTGGCTGCTGCAGCCACTGGCGGGTGAGGCTGCTTTCCTGAGCAGACAAGCATGTGGCCCATTTCTTCTTGGCTGCTGTGGACTCATTGGTGGTTAGGGCTGGCCTGCAGAGCTAATAGGCTAAAGGAACGATTTCAAATTAGCATTTGACAGCTGGTATTACCAGAGCAGCTCCCCAAATGGCTGACTCCAGTGTTTCAGTCACCAGGGTGAATCCCAGCTCTCTCCTGACTCTCATGAAGCTCTCCCAAGTTCCCTGGTGGGTATGTCCCCAGCTCCTTTCAGACTAATGCCTCTGTAATGGGACTCTAAGTGTGAGATTTTGCGAGCAGAGTCTCTGTTTATTATAGCACTATGGCTCTCCTGAACATAAGCCCCACTAGTTTTCAAAGCCCAGCTTTCTGAGGGTTGGTGTTCTTGGTACAGGACCTGAGAGTTGGGGGTCCCATGTGTGGAGCTTGGACTCCTTGCTCCTGGAAGGGAGAATCTCTGTGGTGGTGGTGTCCATCCAGCCAGAGGGTTACACCTGAGTAGCCTGCGTCTTTGCCTCTCCTACCTGGCATTGTCACTCCTTTATGTCTTTAGTTGCATAAAATATTTTCTATTAACCTTCAAGTCACTCACAGTCATGTCCAACTCTTGCGACCCCATGGACTGTAGCCTGCCATGCTCCTCTGTCCATGGAATTCTCCAGGCAAGAGTACTGGAGTGGGTTGCCATTTCCTTCTGTTTCCATTTCCTAACCTTGAGGCTTTTTGTTTGTTTTGGTAGCCTGGGCTTCCCGGGTGGTGCTAGTGGGAAAGATCTTACCTGCCAATGCAGGAGGCATAATAAATGGGGGTTCAGTCCCTTGGTAGGGAATATCCCCTGGAAGAGGAAATGGCAACCCACTCCAATATTCTTGCCTGGATAATCCCATGGACATAGGAGCCTGGTGCGCTATAGTCCACGGGTCACAAAGAGTCAGACAAGACTGAACTCACATGCAAGCCTTTCCACATAATGGCCTCTTTAATTAATTTAATACTTCCTGATTGTCAAGGCTATGGTTTTTCCTGTGGTCATGTATGGATGTGATAGTTGGACTGTGAAGAAGGCTGAGTGCTGAAGAATTGATGCTTTGGAACTGTGGTGTTGGAGAAGACTCTTGAGAGTCCCTTGGACTGCAAGGAGATCCAACCAGTCCATTCTGAAGGGGATCAACCCTGGGATTTCTTTGGAAGGAATGATGCTAAAGCTGAAGCTCCAGTACCCTGGCAACCTCATGCGAAGTGTTGACTCATTGGAAAAGACTCTGATGCTGGGAGGGATTGGGGGCAGGAGGAGAAGGGGACCACTGAGGATGAGATGGCTGGATGGCATCACGAACTCTATGGACATGAGTCTGAGTGAACTCCGGGAGATGGTGATGGACAGGGAGGCCTGGCATGCTGCGATTCATGGGGTCGCAAAGAGTCAGACATGACTGAGCAACTGAACTGAACTGAACTGATGTGTTAAAACGGAAGAGTGCATATAATTTATTTTATTTAGGGATAAGACTGAATAAAACACATTCTGGTAAAATGACATGCTATTTTCAAAAACATCAGCCAGCAAATGAGAGTGGCTAGAAAGAGTTTTTCCTTATTTCTGCATCAGTCTGCTTAAGACTTGTTGTGCTATTCATAGTCAGAAGAAAAAGATGATGGATCTTCTCCACTGGTCTCTATCATCATTAAGTCCCAAACTGTTTGGAGCACTTTCACTTAGATCTGTTAACAAAAGGGAATGAAACGACTTCTTTCTTTATCTTGTTTTGCTTGTCCTTTGAAGTGGGCTGGAGTAAACTTTCATTGTGCACACCTAATGCTTTCATGTTTAATTTCAAATAGAGAATAGGGCTTTTGAAAAAACTAGCTGTTGACTGCAGTTACCTTTTCTTTTTTTTTTTTTTTTTCCCAAAACGTCTGTGGTGATTTGTTCAACAGTTAACTAGTGTGCTGTGAAAGGAAGTAGGTCAGTAAGTGGGGTTTTCAATATGCAAAGATTTGGTAGTGCTCCTTATAGAAATGACTGAATTATATCTTCTGTAATGTAATATATGTTCCCTAGGAGCCTGTATGTGAAAACAATAGTGTCCATTTTTGTGTGTGTGACTTTTGTGCTTGGCTTTGATTTTTACAAACCCAACTGATGTGCTTTGTAATTTCCAATGTGACAAATCACTTTATCTCAGAGATTATATAGATAATAAAAGAAAAGAAATGTACCTTCTTTAAAGGTACTTATTCTTAAATTTTAAATTTACATTTGTTCATTTATTTGGCTGTGCCAAATCTTAGTTGAGGCATACAGGATATTCATTGCAGTGGCATATGAAATCTTTAGTTGTGGCATGTGAATGCTTGGGCTTCCTTGGAACTCAGATGGTAAAGAATCTGCCTGTAATGTGGGAGACCCAGTTTTGATCCCTGGATCTGGAAGATCCTTGCAGAAGGGTATTCTTGCCTGGAGAATTCCATGGAGAGAGGAGCTCAGCAGGCTTCAGTCTGTTTTGTGGCATGTGAAATCTAGTTCTCTGACCAGAGTTTGAACATGGGTTCCCTGCACTGGGTGTATGGAGTCTTAGTTATTGGACCACCAGCGGAAGTCCCATGGTGTTCTTAAAGGAACATTTCAACTATCTTTCTCCCTCCTCTACATACCTTTACCTATACCACAGTTGTAAATAAAATGAATATAAAGTGAAGGGAAGGGAATACCATCTTACTTACCAGATGCTGGGCCATGAAGGCAAGAGCTGTTTGCTTTTGATGAAGGTGGGGGAGAAGACACTAGGAGAATTAACTTCTCTTGAGCAGTGTTCAGAGAGAGGACCCCCTGTGGGGGTCTAGGTAAAAGTTGGATGTTAAGCTGTTTTCTCTTTTTCGGTTTGCTCAAGCTATTCTCAAACTGGAATAAGTCTGACCTGACGTGTGTGTGTGTATGCTCAGTCATGTCTAACTTTTTGCAACCCCATGGACTATAGCCTGCCAGACTCCTCAGTGCATAGAATTCTCCAGATAAGAATTCTGGAGTGGGTTGCATTTCCTTCTCCAGGGGATCTTCACAACCCAGGGGTTGCTCCTGAATCTCCTGTGTCTTCTGCACTGGCAGGGGGATTCTCTATCACTGCACCACCTGGGAAGCCAATATGACCCCAAAAATAGACATCTAATTCATTAATCCCAGCCCCTGAACCCCTCTTAAAGAAGGAGTCTTATGTACCAGTAAGTTTGGGGCATTCCCAGTTATCTTGTATGTTCTCTTGCCCCAGCTTAGATGGATGAAGCATTCACTGGCTACTGTCTTGGTGTTTATGTTATATATAATATTTTAACCAATGCTGGTCCTTATCATTATCTACGTAGCACACAGTATGTACTTTAGAAATATATATGATGTTTACATATAACAGTATCTTCTTTCCTATTTTTATGCAAATATGATAAATGACATAGAATTTTAGCTGTAATGGGAAGAACAGTAAAGGGCTTTGTGATTTCCCTAAAGCTATGTTTATCACAGTTTCTTTTCAGGGAATTATCCTGTACACCAAATGTCTTGTTCCTAGGAATTGGTCTGAGCAGATTTATTTGTTTGTGTGCATGAACAGAATGTGTGGAACCTGGGAAAAACTTCAGACTGATATTGCTGTCTAGACTAACAAGTTTTTTGGGTGTGAGTTTGAGGCACATTTTTCTGGCTCTGTATTGTCTAGATGGAAAAAAAATATTAGGCCAGTACAATGAAATATTATAAGATGTGATCCAAACAAATAAAATATAAGATGGTCTTTGAATCTAAATTTTTTTGAATTGTAATATCTTACATTGAGGTCATAAAACTCAACTATAATGAAACACCTGAAAGTGGTGTAAAATTGGAATAGCATATAATATACTGGAGTTGGTAGTCATTCCCTTCTCTGGGTAGGATAAAATAACAAAGTCTAAATAATCTGGAAAAATGCAACTCAAGTTTTATTACAGCTAGCCTTGTGTGATAAATATATGATATATATCATAAATATATTTATGCTAAATATAGACATACATCACTTTCCCATTAATGCAGACATACTTTTTTAGTAAATTAACCTCTATTTGAGCAGAGTAATACAAGTAGCATCTAGGGATTGTTTTTTAAAGTATTATGAAAAGTTCTTGCTTATATTTACAAAAGACTACCCATCATAGCCTCACTCAGCAGTGAAGATGAAAAAGAAAATTCAGAGGATTCTGTCACAGGCTTATGATGGGTTTTGGGGAGCCTTCATTGGCAATTACTGATCAACTGAAAACCTAATTATAGCAGTTAAAAATTACTATATTCAGGGAAGATGTGATAGGTCTACAGCCTGTGTATTTTAATAAAAAAAAAAAAAACCACAGTACTAGGAATGCTAAGTATCCATTAAATACTAATGCTATAGTATTTAATTTGATGGAAAATCATGGCAGAGTTTTTCAAATTTCAGCGAGTGTCTTGTCATACTATTCTTTTTAAAAATTATTTATTTATTTATTTGTATTTTTGGTTTGTCAGGTCTCAGCTGCAGCATGCACGATCTTTGTTGTAGTGAGGGCTTCTCTCTAGGTGCAGCATATGGGCTCAGTAGTTGTAGCACGTGGGTTTAGTTGCCTTGCAGCATATAGGATCTTAGTTCCCCAACCAGAGATTAACACGTTAATTTTTAATTGTTCTTACACAATTGAAGTACTGACTCTAGCTGCAGTGAACACATCTTAGAATAATTCTGTCTGGAGAGTGAAAGTGTTAGTTGCCCAGTCGTGTCCAACTCTTTGGCTCCTCTGTCCATGGAATTCTCCAGGCAAGATAACTGGGGTGGGTTGCCATGCCCTTCTGCAGGGGACTTTCAAAGCCCAGGGATCAAACTGAGGTCTTCTGCATTGCAGATGGATTCTTTACCATCTAAGCCACAAAGAACAATGCAATTCTGTCTTGAAGTAAAAAATTAAAAAAAAAAAAATCCAACCATGGAACTAGTATGTTTTCCTTTTCATCTTATTTATTTGATGTCAGCCTCAACAGACTCTGCTCAATATGTGTGTGTGTGTGTGTTTCCTTTTTTGATAGGTTTATTTATTGAGGCTTTTAATGGCTATGGTATGTGAAATGGTGTGGGTGGATGTTACATCTCTAGGTAGATTCTTTCATTTTTTTTGCACAACCAAGTGTCTCTTCATACATGTAAATGAATTGTTTAGGTATTAGGGAGCAAGGAGGAAGACAATGATGTATAAACCATGTTACAACCTAGTTTGTGGTAAAGAAACGTTTGAAAAATGTCACTACTGTACAAGCTTTCATGTGCTAGTGATAAAGATACATAATTAAAAGATGTAAGAATTCAGAAGAAAGAGAAATCACATTTGGAATGTCAGCAGGAAAGACTGCCAGAGTCTTTTATAGTATTACTGTGTGGGAACTAAGTGTAGTGAGGAAAGCTAGAGCACAAAGGTCTCTAGGAAAGAGAAGTAATCAAATATTTTCAGAAACAACAGATTTTATGAAGATGGTTGTAAAGCTTGAAAAGCAGTTAAGTTCATATGGTACAAGTCCATATATTCCAACTTTCACAATAGTGAATATACTGGTCTTTAGAAAAAGCCATGACAGGAGCAAGGCTTTTGTGACAGGACCACAAGGTAGAAGATTATTCAGACACATTGCTTAAAATACTTCAAAATAACTGGACATTAGTAAGCAACAGGAATAACAGAATGGTTCCCTAACTTCCAAAACAGGTGGGATGTTACACCTTCTCCCTTGTTTGATCACTAATTGTTTCTAAGCCTTACAGGATAACCACGTTTATATGCAACGCTTGACATTTAGTTTTCTCTTTTTAATTTAGTTGAACATGACTGTTTCTGATGAGAAATGCTGGAGTCTTTGTTATTGTCTATCTGGAAAATCTAGGCCTACAGAGTCTTCCCACCTGCAAGGAAATGAGTTCTCTAAGATTATTAAATATGACTATACAGAAAAATTTCCAGAGAATTCCAGAAGGGTCACAAAGGTAAGAGCCACCCTTTTTTCTTTCTGAGCACATTGTTATCTCAATGATACTAACAGCTGATGCCATGGTCTATATCTTTTTAAATAATCTACCTTATGTTACAAAAATAAAAATGCACACACACAAATAAGATCAAATGTCATATTATCCCAGAGTACTGCCGGGAAACACACACACACGGATACATACCCCAGAAGATTCTATAGAATGTTGATAGAAGGATGATTTATATCAGCCTCAAACTGGAAACTGTCCAAATGCCCATAAGTATGAGAAAAATAGAAAACTGGGGTATGTAATATAATTCTACACAATGTAGTTCTAAATATGTTGTAAACAAGGAACATATTTCACTTCAGTACACTTCAGTCACTCAGTCGTGCCCTACTTTTTGTGCCTTATGACTAAATGGGCCTTTGTTGGCAAAGTAATGTCTCTGCTTTTTAATATTTTATCTAGGTTGGTCATAACTTTTCTTACAAGGAGCAAGCATCTTTTAATTTCATGGCTACAGTCATCATCTGCTGTGATTTTGGAGCCCAAGAAAATAAAGTCAGCCACCATTTCCACTGTTTCCCCATCTATTTCCCACGAAGTGATGGGACCAGATGCCATGATCTTAGTGTTTTGAATGTTGAGTTTTAAGCCAACATTTTCACTTTCCACTTTCACTTTCATCAAGAGGCTATTTAGTTCTTCTTCCCTTTCTGACTTAGGGGTGGCGTTACCAGCATATCTAAGGTTATTGATATTTCTCCTGGCAATATTGATTCCAGCTTGTGTTTCTTCCAGCCCAGTGTTTCTCATGATGTACTCTGCATATGAATTAAACAAGCAGGAATGACAATATACAGCCTTGACATACTCATTTCCTATTTGGAACCAGTCCATTGTTCTATGTCTAGTTCTAACTGTTGCTTCCTGACCTGCATACAGATTTCTCAAGAGGCAGGTCAGGTGGTCTGGTATTTCCATCTCTTCCAGAATTTTCCATAATTTGTTGTGATCCACACAGTTAAAGGCTTTGGCATAGTCAATAAAGTAGCAGTATATGATTTCCTGGATTCTCTTGCTTTTTCAATGATCAAATGTATGTTGGCAATTTGATCTCTGGTTCCTCATCCTTTTCTAAATATAGCTTGAATTTCTGGAAGTTCATGGTTCATGTATTGCTGAAGCTTGGCTTGGAGAATTTTGAGCATTACCTTCCTAGCAAGTGAGATGACTGCAATTCTGTGGTACATATCTTTGGGATCGGAATGAAAACTGACTTTTCCAGTCCTGTGGCCAGTGCTGAGTTTTCCAAATTTGCTGGCATACTGAGTGCAGTACTCTCACAGCATCATCTTTTAGGATTTGAAATAGCTCAATTGGAATTCCATCACCTCCACTAGCTTTGTTCATAGTGATACTTCCTAAGCCCCACTTGACTTCACATTCCAGGATGTCTGGCTCTAGGTGAGTGATCACACCATCATGATTATCTGGGTCATGAAGATCTTTTCTGTATACTTCTTCCGTGTATTCTTGCCACTGCTTCTTACTATCTCTGCTTCTGTTAGGTCCATACCATTTCTGTCCTTTATTGTTCCCATCTTTGCATGGAATGTTCCCTTGGTATCTCTAATTTTCTTAATTTTCTTGAAGAGATCTCTAAACATTTTTATTCTATTGTTTTCCTCTATTTCTTTGCACTGATCACTGAGGAAGGCTTTCTTATCTCTCCTTGCTATTCTTTGGAACTCTGCATTCAAATGGGTATATCGTTCCTTTTCTCCTTTGCTTTTCCTTTCTTTTCTTTTCACAGCTATTTGTAAGGCCTCCCCAGACAGCCATTTTGCCTTTTTGCATTCCTTTTTCTTGGAGATGGTCTTGATCCCTGCCTCCTATACAATGTCACAAACCTCTGTCCATAGTTCTTCAGGTACTCTGTCTACCAGAAAAATCCTTTGAATCTATTTGTCATGTCCACGGGCGGTGCTCACTAAGCGTGGGTGGCTGCAAGAGCCAGCTCACTAAGTGTGACCAAGGGGAGCTACCCTGTGTCCAAGGTCAGGGGCAGCAGCTGAGAGGAGCTACCCTGCATCCAAGGTCAGTGGCGGCCGGGAGAAGCTACCCCACGTCCGAGGTCGGGGCGGCGGCCGGGAGGAGACACCCTGCGTCCGAGATTAAGGGCGACGACCGAGAGGAGCTACCCCACATCCGAGGTCAGGGGCGGCTGAGAGGAGACACCCTGCATCCGAGGTCAGGGCGGCGGCCGGGAGGAGCTACCCCGCGTCCAAGGCCAGTGGCGGCAGGGAGGAGACACCCCGCATCAGAGGTCAGGGGTGGCCGGGAGGAGACACCCCATGGGGGCAGCCAGAAGAAGCCACCTCATACCCCAGGCCAGGGGTGATGACCCTGAGGAGCCACACCGAGCCCGAGGCCAGGGGCGGCAGCTGGGAGGAGTCACCTCGTGCCCCAGGCCAGGGGCGGTGACCCTGAGGAGCCACCCCAAGCCCAAGACCAGGGGAGGCAGCTGGAAGGAGCCACCCACGCGCCCGAAGCCAGGGCCCGCAGCCAGGAGGAGCAAGGCTAGGAGCAGCGGCTGTGCAAAGGCAGGAGGGCCTAGGGGAGCCATCCCACGCTGACGGTCAGGAAGGGCGGCGGTGAGGAGATACCCTTCATCCAAGGTAAGGAGCAGCGGCTGTGCAAAGGCAGGAGGGCCTAGGGGAGCCATCCCACGCTGACGGTCAGGAAGGGCGGCGGGGAGGAGATACCCTTCATCCAAGGTAAGGAGCAGCGGCTGTGCTTTGCTGGAGCAGCCGTGAAGAGATACCCCGCGCCCAAGGTTAGAGAAACCCAAGTAAGTTGGTAGGTGTTGCAAGAGGGCATCAGAAGACAGACACACTGAAACCATACTCACAGAAAACTAGTCAATCTAATCACACTAGGACCACAGCCTTGTCTAACTCAATGAATCCAAGCCATGCATGCGGGGAAACCCAAGACGGGCGGGTCATGGTGGAGAGATCTGACAGAATGTGGTCCACTGGAGAAGGGAATGGCAGACCACTTCAGTATTCTTGCCTTGAGAACCCTATGAACAGTATGAAAAGGCAAAATGATAGGATACTGAAAGAGGTACTCCCAGGTCATTAAGTGCCCAATATGCTACTGGAGATCAGAGGAGAAATACCCACAGAAATAACAGAGGGATGGAGCCAAAGCAAAAACAATACCCAGTTGTGGATGTGACTGGTGATAGAAGCAAGATCCGATGCTGTAAAGAGCAATATTGCATAGGAACCTGGAATGTCAGGTCCATGAATCCAGGCAAATTGGAGGTGGCCAAACAAGGGATGGCAAGGGTGAACGCTGGCATTCTAGGAATCAGTTAACTAAAATGGACTGGAATGGGTGAATTTAACTCAGATGACCATTATATATACTACTGTGGGCAGGAATCCCTCAGAAGAAATGGAGTAGCCATCATGGTCAACAAGAGAATCCAAAATGCAGTACTTGGATACAATCTCCAAAATGGCAGAATGGTCTCTGTTCGTCCCCAAGGCAAACCATTCAATATCACAGTTATCCAAGTCTATGCCCCAACCAGTAATCCTGAAGAAGCTGAAGTTGAATGGTTTATGAAGACCTACAAGACCTTTTAGAACTAACACCCAAAAAAGATGTCCTTTTCATTATAGGGAAATGGAATGCAAAAGTAGGAAGTCAAGAAACACCTGGAGTAACAGGCAAATTTGGCCTTGGAATATGGAATGAAGCAGGGCAAAGACTAATAGAGTTTTGCCAAGAAAATGTGCTGGTTATAGCAAGCACCCTCTTCCAACAACACAAGAGAAGACTCTACAAATGGACATCACCAGATGATCAACACCAAAATCAGATTGATTATATTCTCTGCAGCCAAAGATGGAGAAGTTCTATATAGTCAACAAAAACAAAGACCAGGAGCTGACTGTGGCTCAGATCATGAACTCCTTATTACCAAATTCAGACTTAAATTGAAGAAAGTAGGGAAAACTGCTAGACCATTCAGGTATGACCTAAATCAAATCCCTTATGATTACACAGTGGAAGTGAGAAATAGATTTAAGGGCCTAGATCTGATAGATAGAGTGCCTGATGAACTATGGAATGAGGTTCGTGACATTGTACAGGAGACAGGGATCAAGACCATCCCCATGGAAAAGAAATGCAAAAAAGCAAACTGGCTGTCTGGGGAGGCCTTACAAATCCAAGAAAATTAGAGATACCAAGGGAACATTTCATGCAAAGATGGGCTCAAAAAAGGACAGAAATGGTCTGGAGCTAACAGAAGCAGAAGATATTAAGAAGAGGTGGCAAGAATACACAGAAGAACTGTACAAAAAAGATCTTCATGACCCAGATAGTCATGATGATGTGATCACTAATCTAGAACCAGACATCTTGGAATGTGAAGTTAAGTGGGCCTTAGAAAGCATCACTACGAACAAAGCTAGTGGAGGTGATGGAATTCCAATTGAGCTGTTTCAAATCCGGAAAGATAATGCTGTGAAAGTGCTGCACTCAATATGCCAGCAAATTTGGAAAACTCAGCAGTGGCCACAGGACTTGAAAAGGTCCGTTTTCATTCCAATCCCAAAGAAAGGCAATGCCAAAGAATGCTCAAACTACCACACAATTGCACTCAACTCACATGCTAGTAAAGTAATGCTCAAAATTCTCCAAGCCAGGTTCAGCAATACATGAACCGTGAACTCCCTAATGTTCAAGCTGGTTTTAGAAAAGGCAGAGGAACCAGATATCAAATTGTCAACACCCGCTGGATCATGGAAAAAGCAAGAGAGTCCCAGAAAAACATCTATTTCTGCTTTATTGATTATGCCAAAGCCTTTGACTGTGTGGATCACAACAAACTGTGGAAAATTCTGAAAGAGATGGGAATACCAGACCACCTAACCTGCCCCTTGAGAAATCTGTATGCAGGTCAGGAAGCAATAGTTAGAACTGGACATGGAACAACAGACTGTTTCCAAATAGGAAAAGGAGTATGTCAAGGCTGTATATTCTCACCCTGCTTATTTAACTTCTATGCAGAGTACATCATGAGAAACGCTGGACTGGAAGAAACAGAAGCTGGGATCAAGATTTCCGGGAGAAATATCAATATCTTCAGATATGCAGATGACACCACCTTTACAGCAGAAAGTGAAGAGAAGCTAAAAAGCCTCTTGATGAAAGTGAAAGAGGAGAGCAAAAAAGTTGGCCTAAAGCTCAACATTCAGAAAACAAAGATCATGGCATCCGGTCCCATCACTTCATGGGAAATAGATGGGGAAACAGTGGAAACAGTGTCAGACTTTATTTTTGGGGGCTCCAGAATCACTGCAGATGGTGACTGCAGCCATGAGATTAAAAGATGCTTACTCCTTGGAAGAAAAGTTATGACCAAGCTAGATAGCATATTTAAAAGCAGAGACATTACTTTGCCAACTAAGGTCCATCTAGGCAAGGCTATGGTTTTTCCTGTGGTCATGTATGGATGTGAGAGTTGGACTGTGAAGAAGTCTGAGCACCGAAGAATTGATGCTTTTGAAGTGTGGTGTTGGAGAAGACTCTTGAGAGTCCCTTGGACTGCAAGGAGATCCAACCAGTCCATTCTGAAGGAGATCAACCCTGGGATTTCTTTGGAAGGAATGATGCTGAAGCTGAAACTCCAGTACTTTGGCCACCTCATGAGAAGAGTTGACTCATTGGAAAAGACTCTGATGCTGGGAGGGATTGGGGGCAGGAGGAGAAGGGAACAACAGAGGATGAGATGGCTGGATGGCATCATGGACTTGATGGACGTGAGTCTGAGTGAACACCAGGAGATGGTGATGAACAGGGAGGCCTGGAGTGTTGGGATTCATGGGGTCGCAAAGAGTCAGACACGACTGAGCGACTGAACTGAACTGAACTTAATGGTCTAGTGGGTTTTCCTACTTTCTTTTTAAGTCTGAATTTGGCAATAAGGAGTTCATGATCTGAGCCAAGGTCAGCTCCCAGTCTTCTTTTTGCTGACTGTATAGAGCTTGTCCATCTTTGGCTACAAAGAGTATAATCAGTCTGATTTCAGTATTGATCATCTGGTGATGTCCACATGTAGAGTCTTTTCTTGTGTTGTTGGAAGATGGTGTTTGCTATGACAAGTGCATTCTCTCGGCAAAACTGCATTAGCCTTTGCCCTGTTTCATTCTGTACTCCAAAGCCAAATTTGCCTGTTATTCCAGGTATTTCTTGACTTCCTACTTTGCATTCCCATTCCCTATAATGAAAAGGACAACTTTTTTTGGGTGTTAGTTCTAGAAGGTCTTGGAGGTTTTCATAGAGCTGTTCAACTTCAGCTTCTTCAGTATTGCTCATCAGGGCATAGACTTGGATTATTATGATGTTGAATGCTTTGCCTTGGAAATGAACAGATAATTCTGATGCTTTTGAGATTGCATCCAAGTACTGCATTTGGGACTCTTTTGTTGACTATGATGGCTACTCCATTTCTTCTAAGGGATTCTTGCCCACAGTAGTAGATATACCGATCATCTGAGCTAAATTCACCCATTCCAATCGATTTTAGTTCACTGATTCCTTAAATGTGGATGCTTACTCTTGCCATCTCTTGTTTGACCACTTCCAATTTGCCTGGATTCATGGACCTGACATTCCAGGTTTCTATGCAATATTGTTCTTTACAGCATCAGACTTTACTTCCATCACCCATCACATCCACAAGTGGGTGTTGTTTTGCTTTGGATCCATCCCTTTGTTCTTTCTGGAGTTATTTCTCCCCTGATATCCAGTAGCATATTGGGCACCTACCGACCTGGGGAGCTCTTCTTTCAGTGTCTGCCATAGTTTGGCCCCAGGTCAATAACAAGGAGGGAACATAGCCCCACCCATCAACAGAAAATTAGATTAAAGATTTACTAAGCATGGCCCTGCCCACCAGAACAATACCCAGTTTCCCCCTCAGTCAATCTCTCTCATCAGGAAGCTTCTATAAGCCTCTTATCCTTTTCCACCAAAGGGCAGACAGACTGAAAACCACAATCTCAGAAAACTAACCAATCTTATCACATGAAACACAGCCTTGTCTAACTCAGTGAAACTATGAGCCATGCCTTGTAGGGCCACCCAAGATGGACGGGTCTGGTGGAAAGTTCTGACAGAACATGACCCGCTGGAGAATGGAATTGCAAACCACTTCAGTATTCTTGCCTTGAAAACCCCATGAATAGTATGAACAGTATGAAAAGGAACATATTTAGATAAAAACAATATAACTCAACATAAAAAGAGTGAAAACACACAAAATAACACAATATGTATTATTTTGTACATATGAACTTGTAGAATTGGCGACATTTTTCTATGGTGAGAAAAAAAACAATGGTTGTCTCTAGAATGGGTGGGAAAGTTAGAGAATCTGGGGTCTGCAGATTTGGGTGTTACATATAACTATCTACTTGTCAAAACTCAGTGAATGTTCATCAAAAGTTCCTGCATTTCAACGTAAATATATTTAAACTCTGAAGAAAATAAACCAACAAATATTTAATCTTATCAAATTGTAAGCAAGATTAAGTATCTAGAGAAATTCTACTGCTGTCTGAAATTTACTTTGAGATATATCAAAAATAATAATCATGAATGAGGAATAGAGGGATGGATTAATACGTTATAAAGGAAGCACAGCAAAATATATAAATTATAAGCTTGGCAATGGTGGGTATATTGACATGCACTGAAGAAGTCTGAAGTTTTCCTATTTCCACATTTTCACAATTAAATCCTGGAAAGCTTATGCTTTGTTCATTTTTAATATATTAAAGCATTGAACACAATGTCTGGTGTTTAGGGAGTGTCTAATTAAACTTTTCCAATGAGTCAACTCTTCACATGAGTTGGCCAAAGTACTGGAGTTAAAGACTCTGATGCTGGGAGGGATTGGAGGCAGGAGGAGAAGGGGACAACAGAGGATGAGATGGCTGGATGGCACCACTAACTGGATGGACGTGAGTCTGAGTGAACTCCGGCAGTGGATGATGGACAGGGAGGCCTGGCGTGCTGAGATTCATGGGGTTGCAAAGAGTCAGACATGACTGAGTGACTGAACTGAACTGAACTGAATCAAACTTTAGAAATTAAAAGAAATAAATGGATAAATAAGTGGAATCCTGGATATGAAGCCCCAATAAAATATCCTGTGACCAGGGCCCTTTTCTTGGCATTTTACCAATTTTCTTTATGACCCTGACTGAACCCTGATCCTATCCTTTGCTTCTTTCCTAGAACAGTGCTGATGAACAGTTGAGATGATTCTTTCTGAACTGCAGAGGATTCACATCTAGTTGATCCCAGTCCCAAGCACCAGGGAAGGACACAAAGGAGGAAGTCACAGAAAAAGGTTACTATTTTGATCATAATAATTTCAGAAAATCTGTAATCTTAGATAGATTCAGTAGTCTGCGGTTGTTGCTTTAATGCTTAATATTCCTCAGTTTAACAGGTGCTCTTTCAGATTTCTCTCTTTTCTCTCTCACATCCAAGATGGAACATTGAGTTAAGAAAGAGGTTGGTAGCTTATAAGATCTCAAAGTGATGGGAAGAGACAGGGTTGTAAAACTTTTCCGTTCAGTTCAGTTCAGTTCAGTCACTCAGTCCTGTCTCACTCTTTGCAACCCCATCAATTGCAGCACACCAGACCTCCCTGTCCATCACTAACTCACAGAGTTCACTCAAACTAACATCCATCGAGTTGGTGATGCCATCCAGCAATCTCATCCTCTGTCATCCCCTTCTCCTCCTGCCCCCAATCCCTCCCAGCATCAGGGTCTTTTCCAATCAGTCAGCTCTTCACATGAGGTAGCCAAAGTATTGGAGTTTCAGCTTTAGCATCAGTCCTTCCAAAGAACACCCAGGACTAATCTCCTTTAGAATGGACTGGTTGGATCTCCTTGTAGTCCAAGGGACTTGCAAGAGTCTTCTCCAACACCACAGTTCAAAAGCATCAATTCTTCAGTGCTCAGCTTTCTTCAGAGTCCAATTCTCACATCCACACATGACCACTGGAAAAACCTTTGTTGGCAAAGTAATGTCTCTGCTTTTTAATATGCTATCTAGGTTGGTCATAACTTTCCTTCCAAGTTATCTTTTAATTTCATGACTGCAATCACCATCTGCAGTGATTTTGGAGCCCAAAAAAATAAAGTCTGACACTGTTTCCACTGTTTCCCCATCTATTTCCCATGAAGTGATGGGACCGGATGCCATGATCTTCGTTTTCTGAATGTTGAGCTTTAAGCCAACTTTTCACTCTCCTCTTTCACTTTCATCAGGAGGCTTTTTAGCTCCTCTTCACTTTCTGCCATATGGGTGGTGTCATCTGCATATCTGCGGTTATTGATATTTTTCCTGGCAATCTTGATTCCAGATTGTGCTTCTTCCAGCCCGTGCTTCTTCCACCCCAGCATTTCTCATTATGTACTCTGCGTAGAAGTTAAATAAGCAGGGTGACAATATATAGCCTTGACACTCTCCTTTTCCTATTTGTAACCAGTCTGTTGTTCCATGTCCAGTTCTAACTGTTGCTTCCTGACCTGCATATAGGTTTCTCAAGAGGCAGGTTTTAGTAGCCCATTTTATACTTTATTGCAAGAACTGAGTCAGGAATCTCTCTGAATTGCTAACTCGGGTGCAAAATTTGTCTCATTTGAATTTCTACCTGCTGAATATTTTGCTGCTGAAATCTTTGTCTGAATTAATTCTGTTTTTTTCCTATGCTTCATCTTCTTCCCAATTTTCTTTGACTTGATTTGTATTGATTTCATAGGGCAGCTGTAACAAATGACCACAAGCTTGATAGTTTAAAACAACACATGTATGCTGTCACAGATCAGGAGACTAGAAATCTGACCTCAAGGTGCTGGTAAATTTGACTTCTTTTAGAGGCTCTGCCCCAAAGCCTCTCTTTCCTAGCTCCTGATGGTTGGAATAGTCCTTGGAATCTCTTAGTTTGTACATGCATCACTCCAATATGCCTCTATCTTCACATAGCATCTTCTCAACATGTCTCCTTGTCTTTTCACCAGATCGTTTTATAAAAACATCAATCACTGTTTTCAGGGTCCTTATCAATCTACAATAGCTTTATCTTAACTAATTATATCTGCAAACATACAATGTCTAAATACAATCACATTCTGAGGTTCTGATTGGGCATTAATATCTGGGGCGGGGGGGGGGGGTCGGGCGGGGGGATGGGCACTATTCAACTCAGTACAAGCCTCAGCATTATTCTAGCTTTGCTTAATCTCTGAAATCTGACTGTAGTTTCCAGTCTGGTAAAAGCATCCTCTCCTGTGGCCACCAGTTACAGGCCACTCTTTCCTTTGGAAGTAGCTAATTCTGACATACTTTCCAAGTAGGTTACAGCTGATTTTTTTGTTCCTATTTGTTAGAAATCAGGACATTTTGTGTTCTTGTAAACGTCAGATAATAAACTGCTGTTAGTGCAGGGACCATACTTAAAACTGCTGCTCTAGATGAAACTAACATAGCTTGTCCTCATGATGTGAGAAGATCTGTCGACACATCTGGACACATAACCCCACACTCCTTCTCAGTTAGGAGGTGAGGGTTTCAATTTTTTTTATTTTCTCTATACAAGATCCCTTCTATTTGAGTGTAATAAGCTTCATTGGCTAATAGTTTTCAGAGAAAGTTATATCTTAATCATTCTATGGGAATAAACAAACAAACCAACAAACTATGTATTAGTGACCTGGACTAGCTGCCAATATGTAAAATAGGAGATAAAGAAAATTACAGAAAATTGCAGAATTCTTTCTTCTAAAGAAATTCTGTTATTTCTTCAATTGTTAATTTAGAAGCTGATTTTTTTTCTTTTTTCTTTACTTTCTAGTTACCTTAGCAAACTGAATTTCTACACTGTTAAAAGTTAAACTGTAGTGCATTACAATTTTGGACTTTATTTGAGCAAACACCAATTTGAATCAGCTAATGCCAAATAGAAAAAGGCTTGGAGCTTTCCACCAGCAGGAAATGTGGGAAAGCAAATGGGTAAGCAAAGCAAGGAAATTATTTGATTGGCTATAGCTAAGGTTGTTGCCTTTTTTGGGAAACCTAGCTGAATGTTAGGAATTGGTTTTTCTTGAGTTTTTATTTTTTTTAATCTTGAGGCATTTACTGGTATTGACTCTGGCTTAGATATCAGCCTGATTTTACAGGCTGCTAAGGCCTTAGAGTTCTGTAGGACTGAACCTTGCAGTCCTACAAAGACCTGTGCTTGCCCAACTTCAAGATGGAAGAAAAGCCCAGAATTAGCAACAAAAACATCAGTGGTTTGATGAAAGGGGGAACTTACATGTCTGAAGCAGAGTCCCAGGGCAACAAGCCACCGCATATTGTGGTCAGCAGGCAGGTGACATGGTGGCAGTCTTAGTGCCAGGGAGGAAGGGGAGATTGCTAGTTATAAGAGAATTGATATCAGGTTGACTCATCAGTTACTGGGGAAACCAGCAGAGGGCCATGCCCCTTACCATCCCTTTGATAAGAGCAGTCACTAGCTGGGGGCCTGAGGCAAGCGTATAGGAAGGTCAGTCATGTGTGTAGGATATAGTTGATGCAGGTATTGGTCTGGCAGGGGATGTGCAGAGACAAGAGAACACCCACCTTGAGTGACCTGACCATACAAGCTCCCTAAGTCTAACGTCTTCCTGTTTAATGAAATTAAGAGCACTGACTACAGCCCTGGATCAAGTGGATGCCTGAGGCTGAGGCTAACTAGTCTGGGTACGGGAAAATGCAAAGAAGAAAGTACCTTAATAAAAACAAAATACCATACCTATCACAACATTCACACTTTTGATTTTTTAACAAATATTTATCAATTACCAACAACATTCTCAGAAATCTCACATACAGTATTTCACAGTTATTATTTATTTCAATAATTTACAGCAGATGGATGTATCCTACCATCATATTGCATACTGTTGTTCAGTAGTCCCTGGTTGTCAAAGCATTTTTCCTGGCATTTTCTCATTTACAATTCAAACTTTCAAGGATTAGAGTGCTTATTTTTAGCTGCAAGTATTGAGGCTCAAATAAGCACAAGGTTATAGAACTATTACAAGGAAAAAAATCAGAAATTTTTCAGCTTTTGTGAAACCTATTTTAGTGCACTTTACATATATCCCTAGAGAAAGATTATGTAATTCTGTCAAAAATAGCATTGTCTTAGGCATCTCGCAGAATTTTTGAGGCTGAGGTTTATAGTGTGTATCCCAAAAAAATTTGGGGTAGTGGATTGTCTTTATGTTTCACACAGCATTGTTAAAAGAATTAAGTAACATTTACTTCAAAGATTTTACAAAAATTAAAATAATATTATTTTATATTATGTTTATAGGTGCCTAACACAGTACTTTTTGCAGATCAGACCATGCTAGCTGACTACCATATTCATTTTCTACTTCTTTATTCGTAACAAAATTCTATTTTTAATAGCTGTGTAGGATAAAAGCTATGTTGTCAGACCCAGTTGCAGATGAAAGAACCATGTGACTAACATCTAACCACAAGTTTGAAATATAAATTTGAGATTAAAAAAAGCCAAGAATCTTGCACTGTTATAAAGTGGAGTCCACTATCACTGGAGACACTTGCTCCAATCCAGGAGCTCCTCCCCAAAATAGTCCAGGGACCTGAAACAGCATTCAGGGCCATGGGGGAAGGACCAGGAGTGCTAGGCCCTGTTGTTCTTCTGAGGGCTGTGGCCTGAGCCCACAGCTGGAGCAAGAGGACTGAGCCATCCAGTGCCCACCGTGAGCTTCTCTTCAAGTCAGAGCAACAGAAGTTGACCCCTAGGCTTATGTTCCCTTTCTGGACCTGTGTCATGCCTGCTTGCTGAAAACTGAGGATAGAGTGAGGACACTAGTGAACAATGCTCAGGACTTCTGGGATCTTTAATAAGCACAAAGCAGAAAATTCCATCTGTGGAGTAATTTGAAGTCTGTGGTGCCTCAAACCCAGCTTAACTACTCACTAGAATGACTCAACCAATCCCATTGACAGTATGACAGAAAAAGAAGCATTCATTAAAACTATTTACCTCAATCTCTACTCCACATGCGGTGTCCAAAATGTATTGATAATGAAAACTATGAGACAACAAAATATGATAAAATTACCAATTGTCATTAGAAAAAGCAATCAGTAAGACCAGACTCAGATTTGTTGGAAATATCAGAGACTGTAACATAATTATGATTAACATATTATGGCTTAATGTTAAAGAAAGGTTTTATTTCAAATGACTTCAAAACAATTGTAAACTTTGCTCAATGTTATGAGCCAGCCTGGAAGGGAGGGGACTTTGGGGGAGAATAAATACATGTATATGGATGGCTGATTCCCTTTGCTGCTCACTTGAAACTATCATAGCATTGTTAATCAGCTACATATCATTACAAAATAAAAAGTTTTTAAAAAGTGTATTCAACATACACGGTAGGATATGTCTTAATGTTAAATATACATTAAGCTGTTTTCAATAATGATATTAACAGTAGTATTCAAATCACTGTTTTCAAGTTATACATATTATATATAAAATGTAGTTCTTAGTGTCATGATGCAAAGCATTGAAACAGAAATATAAAATGGTATGTGAATAAAACAAACAAGTATTTATACTAAAGTTATTCAGAAGCACACATGTAGGTGTAAGAGAAATACTCAAAGATCTTAGTAAAAATACTACATTTTTACAAATCCTAAACTTGAATATCAATGCTGTAAACTTACACAATAGTTTCTCCCCAAATAAGACTATAAAAAGTGACCATCCAATAATAATAAGCGCATCTACCATAAATGCTATTTTCCACTAAAGGGAAGCAGAGAGTAGAAATACATACCTTTAGATCTGTGATAGGAAACATGCAAGATGAATTTGGACTATTTTGTTCAAAAGCAAAGACAATGGGATTGTATTAAAATGATACATGAGTCACATTAAAGGGGTTCCTAGTAGCAAATAGGGACAAATTTCAACATTAAAGAGAATAAAACCTACACTAGAAAGAAAGTAAACATACATATTAAGTTTATGAGTTCTTAAAAAACAGGAAAACTATCATGAAGCTCTTCACATTTGAATTTGTTTAAAAACCAATTTGTTATTCTGAAAAATGCTAAACAAACAGAAGGCATCAACCATACATGTAGCCATTTCTATTGCTGTTCATTTGCTAAGTCATGTTCAACTCTGCAATGCCCATTAGCTGCAGCACACAGGTTTCCCTGTCCTTCACCCTTTCCCGGAGTTTACTCAGACTCATATCCAGTGAGTCGATGATGCCATCCAACCATCTCATGCTCTGTCACCTCCTTTTCCTCTTGACTTCAATCTTTCCCAGCATCAGGATCTTTTTCAGTGAGTCCTCCCTTTACATTACATGGCCAAAATATCAAAGCTTCAGCTTCAACCTTAATCCTTCCAATGACTATTCAGGCTTGATTTCCTTTAGAATTGACTGGTTTAATTTCCTTGCTGTCCTAGGGAGTCTCAAGAGTCTTCTTCAACACCACAATTCAAAAAAAAAAAAAAATCAATTCTTTGGTTCTCCACCTTCGCTATGGTCCAACTCTCAAATCTGTACATGACTACTGGAAAAACTATAGCTTTGACTATATGGACCTTTGTTGGCAAAGTGATGTCTCTGCTTTTTAATATGCTGTCTAGGTTTGTCATAGTTTTCCTTCCAGGCAGCAAGTTTGTTTTAATTTCATGGCTGCAGTCACCATCCACAGAAATTTTGGAGCCCAAGAAAATAAAATCTGTCACTGTTTCCATATTTTCCCCATCTGTTTGCCATGAAGTGATGGGACCAGATGCCATGATCTTCATTTTTTGAATGTTGACTTTTAAGCAAGCTTTTTCACTCTCCTTTTTCACCTTCAAGAGGCTCTCTATTTCCTCTTTGGTTTCTGCCATTGAAGTGGTATAATCTGCATATCTGAGGTTGATATTTCTCCCAACAATTTGATTCCACCTTGTGATTCATCCAGGCTGATATTTCACATGAACTACTCTGCATATAAGTTAAATAAGCAGGGTGACAATGTACAGCCTTGACATACTCCTTCCCCAATTTTGAACCAGTCCACCATTTCATGTCCAGTTCTAACTGTTGCTCCTTGTCTTGAATACAGGATTCTCAGGAGACAAGTAAGGTGGTTTGATATATCACCTATTCAAGAATTTTCCAGTTTGTTGTGATCCACACAGTTGAAGGTTTTAGCATAATCAATGAAGCAGAAGCAGATGGTTTTGTTTTTCTTTTCAGAATTCCCTTGCTTTTTCTATGATCCAGCAGATGTTGGCAATTTCATCTCTGGTTCCTGGTTTCTATGCCTCTTCTAAATCCAGCTTGTTCTCAGTTATGTAAGTTCTTGGTTCACATACGGCTTAAGGCTAGCTTGAAGGATTTTGAGAATAATCTTCTAGCATGTGAAATGAGTGCAATTGTATAGTAGTTGAGCACTCTTTGACATTACCTTCCTTTGGGAATTAAAGGAAAAATGATCTTTCCAGTCTCATGTCCACTGCTGAATTTTCCAAATTCCCTTATATACTGAGTACAGCAGTTTAGCAACATCATCTTTTAGGATTTTAAATACCTCAGCTGGAGTTATATCACCTCCACTAGCTTTGTTCATATTAATGCATCCTAAGGCTCACTTAACTTCACACTCCAGGATGTCTGGCTCTAGGTGAATGATCACACCATTGTGGTTATCTGGGTTATTCAGTCAGTCCATTTCAGTCACTCAGTTGTGTCCAATTCTTTGTGACTATATGGACTGCATGCAGCACATCAAGCTTACCTGTCCATCAACTTCCTGAGCTTGCTCAAACTCATGTCCATCGAGTCGGTGATGCCATCCAGCCATCTCATCCTCTGTCGTCCCCTTCTCCTCTTGTCCCCAATCCCTCCCAGCATCAGAGTCTTTGCCAATGAGTCAACTCTTCACATGAGGTTGGCCAAAGTATTGGAGTTAGAGTTGAAGAATTAATGCTTTCAAACTGTGGTGCTGGAGAAGACTCTGGAGAGGACCTTGGGCTGCAAGCAGATCAAAGCAGTCAATTCTACAGGAAATCAACCCTGAATATTCATTGGAAGAAATGATGCTGAAGTTGAAGCTCCAATACTTTGGCCACCAGATACAAAGAGTTGATTCATTTGAAAAGACCCTGGTACTGAGAAAGATTAAGGACAAGAAGAGAAGGTGACGACAGAAGATGAGATGGTTGGATAGTATCACAGACTCAATGGACATGATTTTGAGCAAACTCTGAGATAGAGAAGAACAGAGAAGCCTGGTGTGCTGCACTTCATGGGGGCACAAAGAGTCAGATATGGCTAAGTGACTGAATAACAGCAGTTTGTTGTGATCGACACAGTCAAAGGCTTTAGCGTAGCCAATGAAGCAGAAAGTAGATGTTTCTCTGAAATCCCCTTGCTTTCTTCCTTATCCAACCAATGTTTATAATTTGATCTCCGGTTCCTCTCCTTTCTAAATCCAGCTTGTACATCTGGGAGTTCTCTGTTCAAATACTGCTAAAACCTAGGTTAAAGAATTTTTAGCAAACCTTGCTAACGTGAAACAAGTGCAATTGTTTGGTACTTTGAACATTCATTGGCATTGACCTTCTTGGGGGCTAGAATGAAAACTGACCTTTTGTGGTCCTCTGGTCACTGCTGAATTTTCAAAATTTGCTGACATATTAAGTGCAGTACTTTAACAGCCTCATCTTTGAGGATTTTAACTAGTTCAACTGGAATCCTATGACTCCACTAACTTCATTCATAGCAATGCTTCCTAAGGCACACTTAACTTCACACTCCAAGATGTCTGGCTCTAGGTGAGTGACCACACCTTTCCCATTATCTGGGTCATTAAGATATTTTGTGTCTAGTTTTTCTGTGTATTCATGCCTCCTCCCCTTAATTTCTTTTGCTTTTTTTAGGCTTTATAATTTCTGTCTTTTATTATGCCTACCCTTGCATAAAATGTTCACTTGATGTCACCAATTTTCTTGAAGAGATCTCTAGTCTTTTCCATAATATTGTTTTCTCCTATTTCTTTGCATTTTTCATTTAAGGAGGCCTTCTTATCTCTCCTTGCTATTCTCTGGAATGCTGCATTCAGTTGGGTATATCTTTGCCTTTCTCCTTTGTCTTTCGCTTCTCTTCTTTTCTCAGCTATTTGTAAGGCCTCCTCAGACAACCATTTTGTCTGCTGGCATTTTTTTGGGGGGAGGGGTTATTTTGGCCATTGCCTCCTGTGCAATGTTAGGAACCTCCATCATAGTTCCCCAGGCAGTCTGTCTACCAGATCTAATCCCTTGAATCTATTTCTTACTTCCACTGTATAATCATAAGGCATTTGATTTAGGTCATACTTAGATGGCCTACTAGTTTTCCCTACTTTCTTCAATTCAAACCTAAACTTTTAAAATTAATTTAATTGAAGGCTAATTACTTTACAATATTGTAGTGGGTTTTTTTACCATACATTGATGTGAATCAGCCATGGGTGTATATGTGTGCCCCATCCTGAACCCCCTCCCACCTCCCTCCCCATCCCATCCCTCAATAAGGAGGTCAGCTCCAGGTATTGCTTTTACTGACTGTGTAGAGTTTCTCCATCTTTGGCTAATAGAATATAATCAGTGTGACTTTGGTATTGACCATATGGTGATGTCCATGTGTAGAATCATATTTTGGGTTGTTGGAAGAGGGTGTTTACTATGATCAGTGTGTTCTCTTAACTAAACTCTGTTAGCCTTTGCTCTGTTTCATTTTGTACTCCAAGGCCAAGCTTGGATGTTTCTCCAGGTATTAATCCCCCAATGATGAAAAGTACGTCATTGTTTGTGTTAGTTGTAAGAGGTCTTGTAGATCTTTATATAACCAGTCACCTTCAGCTTCTTTGTCATTAGTGTTCTAGGGCATAGACTTGAATTACTATGATGTTGAATGGTTTGCCTTGGAAACGAACTGAGATTATTCTGTCTTATGAGACTGCACCCAAGCACTGCATTTGGGGCTCTTTTGTTGACTATGAGGGCTCCATTATATATTTATTCTGAATTTAAAGGAAAAATTTCAAAATTCTCTGGTTTATAGTATCTGAAGTTATTTTAGTGAGCTCAAAATGAATTTTCAAAATAATTTTGACACTGTAGATTGATTAGTTTCATTGGACTACAAATAATACTTTTTAGAATAAAATTTGCTCTGTTTATTAGGCAGTCTGACATGATATGATACTCAATGATTATTAATCCTTTTAAAGTTTAACAAAGAGACTAGTAAAGAGAATAGCTTAAAGTGCTTGGCACAAAGAGGGTAGCTCTGAGTACCTTATATTATAGTCTGTGATCAACAAAACAACAACTTCCATAATCTTTATACCAGGAACAAGCTTAAGTGTAGAAAATGTTCTGTTTGTATATATCTAGCAAAATAAATTTTCATGAATGTTCTTGACTAGTGTATATGATCTTTTTATGTTGACAAGTCATCTGATTTCAATCCCTAAATTCTATTGCTATAAATATATGTCCAGAAGAGACTGTTTTTTATCATAAACATTTATTAATATGCTTTTTAAAATAATTTTATTCCTAAATTTCAGAATTTTTGCTATATCCTAACCTTTATACTAAAAATTCTAACATAATGTTTTTTCAAATAAAAATTTAAATTGTTGCCTTCAAAAAGCTATAACATATTAAGAGTTTTAAATGATGTAAATAAGAGGAGCTTAAACCTAAAAATTCTATCACAATATTATCCTTAACTGAGAAAATGAGCAGAAACTCAAAGAAAACTATTGTTCTCAATTAAAAACATACCTTTAATGTTAGAGTGAATAACTATAATCATGTCAATCCACTGATTTGAAACAAGACTGAAGATAAAATGTCAACTGATTTTTTGTTTCCATCTTCTAAATACATAAGAATTTATTCTCAAACTTGGAAATACAGTACAAAGAATTCAAAGAGAAAACTGCTGTCTGAAAGGTGGAGACAATAACTTTTCATTACAAAAGAGCACAATTGCTTATAAAAATTAATTCACTTTCAAGACTTGTTCAATTTTTATTATGTGATACTGGAATAATTTACAGGTATTAGTCATTGTGGAGCATCCTTGAGAATTCATGGAAAGGAAAAATACTCTGAAAAATAGAATATTCCATCATCTTGATTTACAAATAATAGAATGGATTTTTGAAAGTATAGAGAAGTGAATTTGATATAAACTTTATTCCCTTTTTATTGCTAAATTATTCTAGTTTTGATTATGCAACATATTATATTTCTACATTCTTTTCAGAACATTTTTCCTATGGTCCAAGCACATGACAATAATTTTTTTCTTTTAAACTAAATAAATGTTTACTCATATTACCATGCTTATTTTGTTAATTATTTATCAAGGAGTAACTTACATAGATAAAACATACAAATAAATTATATAGATGGATCAATTTTTAAGACTATACTTAGACTAGTGAGCACAACTAAAATAATAAACAATGTTCTTGGAGGAAGAAGATGGCAGAGAAGAAGGTGGACAGGGAGTATATGTCTCTCCATGGATATCAGGAATACATCTTCAAACACAGAAGTGCTTGCAGACCACCAGCTGAAAGCAGACAGGAATACCTGACCACCGAAAAAGACTATATAGAACCCTGCAAAACTTGGTAGGATAAAGGAACTAGTGGGGGAAACAGAGGTGTTAGTAGGACTGGACCTGCCCTCAGCAGGTAGGGGAACTGAAACAGGGGTTCGATCTCCAAATTGAGGCAATTAAATGGGTCAGAGGAGAAACATGTGAGACTGAGCTGATTTATGGCAGCCAAAATGGAATGAAAAACAGAAAATTGTATTAAAGATTTACTGAGCATGGCCCTGTCCATCAGAACAAGACTCAATTTCCCCCTCAGTCAGTCTCTCCCATCAAGAAGATTTCAGGAGCCTCTAACTTTTCTCCATCAGATGGCAGACAGAATGAAAACCACAAGCACAGGAAACTAAACAATCTGATCACATGGACCACAGCCTTGACTAACTCAATGAAACTATGAGCCATGCCATGTAGGACAACTCAAGACAGATGGGTCATGGTGAAGAGTTCTGACAAAACGTGGTCCACTAGAGAAGGAAATAGCAAACCACCTCAGTATTCCTGCCTTGAGAACACCATGAACAATATGAAACGGCAAAAAGATGGGACACTGAAAGATGAATTCCCCAGGTTGGTAGCTGCCCAATATGCTACTGGAGATCAGTGGAGAAACAACACCAGAAAGAATGAAGAGACAGAGCCAAAGCAAAAACAACACCCAGTTGTGGATGTGACTGGTGATGGAAGTAAAGTCTGATTCTATAAAGAACAATATTGCATAAGAACCTGGAATGTTAAGTCCATGAATCGAGGCAAATTAGAAGTGGTCAAACAGGAAATGACAAGCGTGAACATCAAAATTTGAGGAATCAGTGAAATAAAATGGACTGGAATGAGTGAATTTAATGCAGATGAAAATCTGCTACTGTGGGCAAGAATCCCTTAGAACAAATGGAGTAGGCATCATAGTCAACAAAATAGTCGGAAATGCAGTACTTGGGTGCAATCTCAGAAATGACAGAAGGATCTGTGTTCATTTCCAAGGCAAACCATTCAATATCACAATAATCCAAGTCTATAGCCTGACCAAGAATGCTGAAGAAGCTGAAGTTGAAAGGTTCTAAGAAGACCTACAAAAACTTCTAAAACTAACACCCTAAAAGATGTCCTTTTCATTATAGGGGACATGAATGCAAAAGTAGGAAGTCAAGAAACACCTGGAGTAATAGGCAAATTTGGCTTTGGAATACAGAATGAAGAAGGGCAAAGGCTAATACAGTTTTGGCAAGAGAATGCACTGGTCATAGCAAACACCCTCTTCCAACAACAAAAGAGAAGACTCTACATGTGGACATCACCAGATGATCAATACTGAAATCAGATTGATTATATTTTTTGCAGCCAAAGATGGAGAAGCTCTATACAGTCAGCAAAAACAAGACCAGGAGCTGACTGTGGCTCAGATCATGAGCTCCTTATTGCCAAATTCAGACCTAAATTGAAGAAAGTAGGGAAGACCACTAGACCATTCAGGTATGACCTAAATCAAATCCCTTACACTTATACAGTGGAAGTGACAAATAGATTCAAGGGATTATATCTGATAGAGTGCCTGAAGGACTATGGACAGAGGTTTGGGACACTGTATAGGAGTCAAGACATTCCCCAAGGAAAAGAAATGCAAAAAGGTAAAATGGTTGTCTGAGGAGGTCTTACAAATAGCTGAGAAAAGAAGTAAAAGGCAAAGGAGAAAAGGAAAGAGATACCCATCTCTATGTAGAGTTCCAAAGGATCGCAAAGAGAGATAAGAAAGCCTTCCTCAGTGATCAAAGGAAAGAAATAGAGGAAAGCAACAGAATGGGAAAGTCTAGAGATCTCTTCAAGAAAATTAGAGATACCAAGAGAACATTTCTTTCAAAGATGGGCACAATAAAGGACAGAAATGGTCTGGACCTAACAGAAGCAGAAGATACTAAGAGGTGGCAAGAATACACAGAAGAACTGCACAAAAAAATCTTCACGACCCAGATAATCACAATAGTGTGATCACTCATCTAGAGCCAGACATCCTGGAGTGGGAAATCAAGTGAGCCTCAGGGAACATCACTATATACAAAGCTATTGGAGGTGATGAAATTTCAGTTGAGCTATTTCAAATCCTAAAAGATGATGCTGAGAAAGTGCTGCACCTAATATGCCAGCAAATTTGGAAAACTCAGCAGTGGCCACAGGACTGGAAAATGTCAGTTTTCATCCCAACCCCAAAGAAACACAATGCTAAAGAATGTTCAAACTACCACACAACTGTACTCATCTTACATGCTAGTAAAGTAATCCTTAAATCTCTTCAAGTCAGGATTCAACAGTACGTAAACCATGAACTTCCAGATATTCAAGCTGGATTTACAAAAGGCAGAGGAACCAGGTATCAAATTGCCAACATCTGTTGGATCATTGAAAAAGCAAGAGAGTTCCAGAAAAACATTATTGCTGTTTTATTGACTTTGCCCAAGCCTTTGACAGTGTGAGTCGCAACAAACTGTGGAAAATTCTTCAAGAGATGTTAATACCAGACCAATTACCTCCCTCCTGAGAAATCTGTATGCAGGTCAAGAAGCAACAGAGCTGGACATGGAACAACAGACTGGTTCCAAATAGGGAAAGGAGTATGTCAAGGCTGTATATTATCACCCTGCTTATTTAACTATATGCAGAGTACATCATGAGAAATGCTAGGCTTGATGAAACACAAGCTGGAATCAAGACTGCTTGGAGAAATATCAATAACCTCAGGTATGCAGATGACATCACCCTTAGGGCAGAAAGTGAAGAAGAACTAAAGAGCCTCTTGTTGAAAGTGAAAGAGGAGAGTGAAAAAGTTGATTTTTCAGAAAACTAAGACCACAGCTTCTGGTCCCATCACTTCATGGAAAATAGATGGGGAAACAATGAAAACAGTGACAAACTTTATTTTGGGAGGAAATCACCACAGACGGTGATGCCAGCCATGAAATTGAAAGATGCTTGCCCCTTGGAAGAAAAGCTATGACCAACCTAGACAGCATATTAAAAAGCAGAGACATTACTTTGCCAACAAAGATCTCTCTAGTCAAAGCTATGATTTTTCCAGTAGTCATGTATGGAGGTGAGAGTTGGACCATAAAGAAAGCTGAGTGCTAAAGAATTGATGCTTTTGAACTGTGGTGTTGGAGAAGACTCTTGAGAGTCCCTTGGACTACAAGGAGTCCATCCTAAAGGAGACCAATGCTGGGTGTTGGAAGGACTGATTCTGAAGCTGAAACTCCAATACTTTGGCCACCTGATGAGAAGAACTGACTCATTTGAAAAGACCCTGATGCTGGAAAAGATTGAAGGCAGAAGGAGGAGATGACAGAGGGTGAGATGTTTGGATGGCCATCAGTGGACATGAGTTTGAGTAAACTCCAGGTGTTGGTGATAGACAGGGAGGCCTGCTGTGCTGCAGTCCATGGAGTCACAAAGAGTTGGAGACTTCCGAATGAGAATGAGACAATCCTTGTCACAGTCATACGTACTCCAGACAGGGATGCAAGTCCTCTAGAAGGCAGTGGCTGAGAGCTGGAATGTAGGGATTGTGGACCAATCTCAGGACAAGATCTGCTGTTGACTGTGGGGAAAAGTCCTGAGTAAATATGAAGGAGGAGATTGTGGTGGGAAATGCCTGTGGAAGAAAGTCAGGCAGCCATGGAAACAAGGACATACTGCTGAGTCATGCATAGGTTGTGGAGCCACCACTGTAGCCTCTCTTCCCTCACAGAGCAGTACCAGCAGCTGAACAATATAGAGGCTGGACCATCAAGCACCTGATGCCTGGAACAACAGAGTAGGACCCCACCTAGGGTGCCCCTTTAGTTGTCTGATGTGCCAAACAACAGATTAGGACCCCAGCCGGGGTGAGAGGAGGGGGGGCCATTTATGTGCCTGACACACCAAAGAACAGAGAATGACCCCAGTCAAGAGAGCTATCTAAGTACCTGATTGGGTGGAGCGTTGGAGAAAGACTAGCCAAAGAGACCTTTTGATCACCAGATGCCAGAGGCTCAAAAAAAAAAGACTCTGATAGGGTCATAATTCCTGTGGCTGAGGTAGTCTGTGTCCCTGCACACTTGGCACCATCAGGATCCTCACAACCCAAGCAGCTGTCAGTATCACAGTGCGCAGGAAGCCTCATCTGAATAGCAAGCTAGACAAAAATGCCAAATCATCAGCAGACAGGATTACCAACTCACTTAGCCCTGCCCATCAGAGGAAAAATAAAAATAAAAAATTCACCTCTTCCCACCAAAATGAAAGCACAAGTCACACCCTACATGAAGCTTAACAAACACTGGACTAACTTTACAAGGGCAGAAACCAAAAGGAAGAAAGAATTGAAACTTGAAGCCTGGGAAAAGGAGACCTCAAACAAAATAAGTTTAAAAAAATAATGAAAAGGCAGAGAAATACTGCATAAATGAAGGAACAAACTAAAACACACAAGTCCAAATAAATGAAGAGGAAATAGGCAAGCTACCTGAAAAAGAATTCAGGATAAAGATATTAAAGATGATCCAAAGCCTTAAATAGAATGGAGAAAAATGCAAGGATTAACAAAGACCTAGAAGAACTAAAGAATAAGCATACAGAGACAAACAACACAATTACTGAAATTAAAAATACTCTAGAAAGAATCAATAGCATAATATCTAGAATATCTGAGGCAGAAGAATGGATCAGTGAGCTGGAAGATAAAATGGTGGAAATAACTCCTGAAGAGCAGAATAAAGTAAAAAGAATGAAAAGAACTGAGGATACTCTTGAACAATACTAAACACACCAACATCTGAATTATAAGAGTCCCAGAAGAAGAAGAGAAAAAGAAAGGGTATGAGAAAATTTTCGAAGAGATTATAGTTGAAAATTTCCAATATGGAAAAGGAAATAGTCAAGCCCAAGAAGCACAGAGATTCCCCTATAGGATAAACCCAAGCAGAAACATGCCAAGACACATACTAATCAAGCTAACAAAGATTAAACACAAAGAAAGGCTATTAAAAGCAGCAAGGGGAAAGCAGCAAGTAACATATAAGGGAAGGGAAGTGAAAGTTGCTCAGTCATGTCCAACTCTTTGCAACCCCATGGACTATACAGTTCATGGAATTCTCCAGGCCTGAATACTGGAGTGGGTAGTCTTTCCTTTCTCCAGGGGATCTGCCCAACCCAGGGATCGAACACAGGTCTGCATTGCAAGCAGATTCTTTACTAGCTGGGTCACAAGGGAAGCCCCATATGATTAACAGCTGATCTTTCAGCAGAAACTCTGCAGACCAGAAGGGAATGGCAGGATATATTTAAAATACTGAAAGGGAAAAATCTACAGCCAAGATTACTCTACCTGGCAAGGATCTCATTCAAAATTAACAGAGAAATCAAAAGCTTTACAGACAAGCAAAAGTTAAAAGAATTCAGTACCACCAAACCAGCTTTACAACAAATGTTGAAGAGATTTATATAGTCAGAAAATATAAAGAAAAAGATCTACAAAAACAAACCCCAAACAATTAAGAAAATGGCAATAGGAACATAAATATCAAAAATTACTTTAAATGTAAATGGATTAAATGCTCCAACCAAAAGACACAAGCTATATGAATGGATACAAAAACAAGACCCATCCCTATGTATGGTGTCTAAAAGAACACTTTAGGCCTAAAGCACATATAGACTGAATATGAGAGGATGGAAAAATATATTTCATGCAAATTGGAAACCAAAAGCAAGCTGTAATAGGAATCTTCATATCAGATAAAATAGACCTTAAAATAAAGGATATTACAAGATATAAGGAAGGACACTACTTGATAGTCAAGGGATCAATCCAAGAGGAAGACATAACAATTGTAAACATCTATGCACCCAACATAGGAGCACCTCAATACCTAAGACAAACACTAACAGTTATAAAAGGAGAAAGTAATAGTAACACAATAATAGTAGGAGGTTTTAACACCCCACTTACACTAATGGACAGACCATCAAAACAGAAAATTAATAAGGAAACACAAGTCTTAAATGATACATTAGACTAGATAGATCACATTGAAACAGAAGTCTTAAATGATACATTAGATTGGATAGATCACATTGATGTCTTCAGGCCATTCCATCCAAGTACAGAATGCACCTTCTTCACAAGTGTACATGGAATATTCTCCAGAATAGACTACATCTTGTGTCACAAATCAAAATTCAATAAATTTAAGAAAATTGAAATCATATCAAGAATTTTTTCTGACCACAACAATAAGAGACCTAATATCAATTAAAAGGAAAAAAAAAACTGTAAAAAACATAAACACATAGAGATTAAAAAATACATTTCTAGATGATGACCAGGTTACTGAGGAAATCAAAAGGGAAATTTAAAAAATTCCTAGAAACCAATGACAATGAAAACATAGCAAATCGAAACCTATGTGATGTGTTAAAAGCAGTTCTAAGAGGGAAGTTTAAAGCAATACAATCCTACTTGAAGAAACAAGAAAAAGATCGAATAGACAACCTAAACTTGCACATAAACAACTGGAAAAAGGAAAAACAACAACAAAAATCCACAAAGTTAGCAGAAGGGAAGAAATCACAAAATGAGAGCAGAAATAAATGAAAAAGAAATAAACAGTGAAAGAAAAGTGAAAGTGAAGTTGCTCAGCCGTGTCCGACTCTTTGAAACCCCATGGACTGTAGCCTACCAGGCTCCTTCGTCCATGGCATTCTCCAGGCAATAATACTGGAGTAGGTTGCCATTTCCGTCTCCAGGGGATCTTCCCGACCCAGGGATCTAACCTGGGTCTCCTGAATTGCAGGAAGATGCTTTAACCTCTGAGCCACCAGGGAAGCAACAAAAAGAAACAATAGTAAAGATTAATAAAACTAAAGCTTGTTCTTTGAGAAGATAAACAAAATTGACAAACTTTAGCCAGACTCATCAAGAAAAAAAGAGAGAAGAATCAAATGAACAAAATTAGAAATGAAAAGAGACGTTCAGTTCACTTCAGTTCAGTTCAGTCGCTCAGTCGTGTCGGACTCTTTGCGACCCCATGAATTGCAGCACGCCAGGCCTCCTCTGTCCATCACCAACTCCCACAGTTCACTCAGACTCACGTCCATCAACTCAGTGATGCCATTTAACCATCTCATTCTCTGTCATCCCCTTCTTCTCCTGCCGCCAATCCCTCCCAGCATCAAACTCTTTTCCAATGAGTCAACTCTTCGCATGAGGTGGCCAAAGTACTGGAGTTTCAGTGTTAGCATCATTCCTTCCAAAGAAATCCCAGGGCTGATCTCCTTCAGAATGGACTGGTTGGATCTCCTTGCAGTCCAAAGGACTCTCAAGAGTCCTCTCCAACACCACAGTTCAAAAGCATCAATTCTTCAGCGCTCAGCCTTCTTCACAGTCCAACTCTCACATCCATACATGACCACTGGAAAAAACAGAGCCTTGACTAGGGGGACTTTTGTTGGCAAAGGAATGTCTCTGCTTTTGAATATGCTATCGAGGTTGGTCATAACTTTTCTTCCAAAAGGTAAGTGTCTTAATTTCATGGCTGCAATCACCATCTGCAGTGATTTTGGAGCCCAAAAAAATAAAGTCTGACACTGTTTCCACTGTTTCCCCCTCTATTTCCCATGAAGTGATGGGACCAGATGCCATGATCTTCTTTTTCTGAATGTTAAGTTTTAAGCCAACTTTTTCACTGTCTTCTTTCACTTTCATCAAGAGGCTTTGTAGTTCCTCTTCAATTTCTGCTATAAGGCTGGTGTCATCTGCATATCTGACATTATTGATATTTCTCCTGGCAATCTTCATTCCAGCTTGTGCTTCTTCCAGCCCAGCATTTCTCATGATGTACTCTGCATAGAAGTTAAATAAGCAAGGTAACAATATACAGCCTTGACATACTCCTTTTCCTATTTGGAACCAGTCTGTTGTTCCATGTCCAGTTCTAACCATTGCTTCCTGACCTGCATATAGGTTTCACAAGAGGCAGGTCAGGCAGTCTAGCATTCCCATCTCTTTCAGAATTTTCCAGTTTATTGTGATCCACACAGTCAAAGGCTTTGGCATAGTCAATAAAGCAGAAATAGATGTTTTGCTGGAATTCTCTTGCTTTTTCGATCATCCAGCAGATGTTGGCAATTTGATCTCTGGTTCCTCTGCCTTTTCTAAAACCAGATTGAACATTTGAAAGTTCAGAGTTCACGCATTGCTGAAGCCTGGCTTGGAGAATTTTGAGCATTACTTTACTAGCATGTGAGATGAGTGCAATTGTGTGGTAGTTTGAGCATCCTTTGGCATTGCCTTTCTTTGGGATTGAAATGAAAACTGACATTTTCCAGTCCTGTGGCCACTGCTGAGTTTTCCAAATTTGCTGGCATGTTGAGCGCAGCACTTTCACAGCATCATCTTTCAGGATTTGAAACAGCTCAACTAGAATACCATCACCTCCATTAGCTTTGTTCATAGTGATGCTTTCTATGGCCCATTTGACTTCACATTCCAGGATGTCTGGCTCTAGGTGAGTGATCACACCATCATGATTATCTGGGTCATGAAGATCTTTTTTGTACAGTTCTTCTGTGTATTCTTGCCACCTCTTCTTAATATCTTCTGCTTCTGTAAGGTCCATACCATTTCTGTCCTTTATCGAGCCCATCTTTGCATGAAATGTTCTCTTGGTATCTCTAATTTTCTTGAAGAGATCTCTAGCCTTTCCCATTCTGTTGTTTTCCTCTTTTTCTTTGCATTGATCACTGAGGAAGGCTTTCTTATCTCTTCTTGCTATTGTTTGGAACTCTGCATTCAGATGCTTATATCTTTCTTTTTCTCCTTTGCTTTTTGCTTCTGTTCTTTTCACAGCTATTTGTAAGGCCTCGCCAGACAGCCATTTTGTTTTTTTGCATTTCTTTTCCATGGGGATGGTCTGAATCCCTGTCTCCTGTACAGTATCATGAACCTCCATCCATAGTTCATCAGGCACTCTATCTATCAGATCTAGTCCTTTAAATCTATTTCTCACTTCCACTGTATAATCATAATGGATTTACTTTAGGGCATACCTGAATGGTCTAATGGTTTTCCCCACTTTCTTCAATTTCAGTCTCAATTTGGCAATAAGGAGTTCATGATCTGAGCCACAGTCAGCTCCTGGTCTTGTTTTTGTTGTACTGCATTTTGAACTCTTTTGTTGACCATGATGGCTACTCCATTTCTTCTAAGGGATTCCTGCCCACAGTAGTAGATACAATGGTCATCTGAGTTAAATTCACCCATTCCAGTCAATTTTAGTTCGCTGATTCCTAGAATGTTAATTTTCATTCTTGCCATCTCCTGTTTGACCACTTCCAATTTGCCTTGATTCATGGACCTGACATTCCAGGTTCCTATGCAATATTGCTTTGTACAGCATCAGACCTTGCTTCTATCACCAGTCACATTCACAACTAGGTATTGTTTTTGCTTTGGCTCCATCCCTTCATTCTTTCTGGAGTTATTTCTCCACTGATCTCCAGTAGCATATTGGGCACCTACTGACCTACTGACCTCCTCTTTCAGTATCCTATCATTTTGCCTTTTCATACTGTTCATGTTGTTCTCAAGGCAAAAATACTGAAGTGGTTTGCCATTCCCTTCTCTAGTGGACCACATTCTGTCAGACCTCTCCACCATGACCCACCCGTCTTTGGAGGCCCACGGGCATGGCTTAGTTTCATTGAGTTAGACAAGGCTGTTGTCCTAGTGTGATTAGATTGACCTGTTTTCTGTGAGTGTGGTTTCAGTGTGTCTGCCCTCTGATGCCCTCTTGCAACACCTACCTTCTTACTTGGGTTTCTCTTGGTCATGGGGTATCTCTTCATGGTTGCTCCTGCAAAACACGGCAGACAATACAGAAATATAAAGGATTATAAGAGACTACCATGAGCAACTATATGGCAATAAAGTGGAGAACCTGGAAGAAATGGACAGATTCTTAGAAAAGTTCAATCTTCCAAGACTGAACCAGGATAAAATAGAAATTATGAACAACCCAAATACAAGCACTGAAATCAAAATTGTGATAAAAAATCACAAAAAGCAAAAGCCCAGGACTAGATGACTTCACAGCAGAATTCTATCAAACATTTAGAGAGAAGCTAATGCCTATCCTTATAACATTATTTCCAAAATTGGCAGTGAAGGAACATTTCCAAACTCATTCCATAAGGCCACCATCGCCCTGATACCAAAGCAAGAAAAAGACAACACACACACATGCAAACTAGAGGCCAATATCACTGATGAACATACATGCCAAAATTCTAGCAAAAAAGAACTCAACATCACATTATACATACACCATACGCCATGATCTCGGTTGAATTTCTTCCAGGGATGCAAAGAATCTTCAAAAACACAAATCAATCAATGTGATATACCATATTAATAACTGAAAGATAAAAACCACATGATAATCTCAATAGATGCAGAAAAAGCCTTTGACAAAAGTCAGCACCCATTTATGATTAAAACTCTTCAAAAAATAGGCATAGAAAGAACCTATCTCAACTTAGTAAAGGCCATATATGATAAGCCCACAGCTAACGTTCTCAATGGTGAAAAACTAAAAGCATTCCCTCTAAGATCAGGAACAAGACAAGGGCATCCACTCTCACCACTATTACTCAACTTAGTTTTGGAAGTCGTAGCTACAACAATCAGAGAAGAAAGAGAATAAAAGGAATCCAGATCAGAAAAGAAGTAAAGCTCTCACTATTTGCAGATGACATGATACTATACATAGAAAACCCTAAAGATACTATCAGAAAATTACTAGAGCTAAGCAGTGAATTTAGCAAAGTCACAGGATACAAAATCAATACACAGAGATCACTTCCATTCCTATATACTAACAATGAAAGATGAGAAAGAGAAACTAAGGAATCAATCCCATTCAGTATTGCAACAAAAAGAATAAAATATCTAGGACTAATACTACCCAAGGAGACAAAAGAATTATATACAAGAAATTACAAGACACTGAAAAAGAAATCAAATATGACATAAACAGATGGAAAGCTATTCCATGTTCCTGGGTAGGAAGAATCAATATTGTGAAAATAACTGTACTACCAAATGCAATTTACAAATTCAATATGAACCCTATCAAGTTACCACTGGTATTTCTCACAGAACTAGAAAATATTTTTTCACAATGCATATAGAAACACAAAAGGCCATGAGTAGCCAAACCAGTCTTGAGAAAGAAGAATGGAGCTGGAGGAATGAACCTTCCTGACTTCAGATTTTACTACAAAGCTACAGTCATCAAGACAGTATGGTACTGGCACAAAAACAGAAATACAGATGAATGGAACAAGATAAAAAGCCCAGAAATAAACCCACACACCCATGAACACCTTACTTTTGACAAAGGAAGCAAGAATATACGATGAGACAAAGAAAGCCTCTTCATTAAGTGGTGCTGGGAAAACTGGACTGCTACATATAAAAGAATGAAATTAGAACACTTCCTGACACTACACACAAAGATAAATTCAAAATGAATTAAAGAGCTAAATGTAAAACCAGAAGCTATAAAACTCTTAGAGGAAAACATAGACAGAACACTCAATGACATAAATCAAAGCAAGATCCTCTATGACACACCTCCTAGAGTAATGGAAATAAAAACAAAAGAAGTAGAGAAGTGGGACCTGATTAAAAGCATTTGCACTGCATGGGAAACTATAACAAGGAGAAAAGACAGCCCTCAGAATGGGAAAAAATAATAGCAAATGAAACAACTGACAAAGGGTTAATTTCCAAAATATACAAGCAGCTCATACAGCTCAATACCAGAAAAACAAACAACCCAATCAAAAGATCTAACCCAGGACAAAGATCTAAACAGGCATTTCTCTAAAAACATACAGATGGCTAACAAACGCATCTTTGAAAAAAAGCTCAGTATCGCTTATTATTAGAAAAGTGCAAATCAAAACTACAGTAGTGCTATAATGGTATCATCTCACACTGGTCACAGTGGCCATGAACAAAATGTCTACAAGCAATAAATGCTGGAGAGAGTGTGGAGAAAAGGGAACACTCTTTCAGTGTTGGTGGGAATGTAAATTGATGCAGCCACTATGGAAGAAAGTATGGAGTTTTCTTATAACACTAGAAATAAAACCACCAGATGACCCAGTAATCCCACTCCCAGGCATATACCCAGAGGAAACCAAAATCTAAAAAGAAACATGTACCCCAATGTTCACTGTAGCACTATTTACAATAGCTAAAACACGGAAGCAACTATATGTCCAACTACAGATGAATCGATAAAGAGGCTGTGATACATATATACAATGGAATATTACTCAGCCACAAAAAGCAATGCATTTGAGTCTATATTAATGAGCTGGATGAACCTAGAGCCTGTTATACAGAGTGAAGTAAGTCAGAAAGAGCAAGATAATGCATATATATGGAATCTAAAAAGATTATACTGATGAATTTATTTGCAGGGCAACAGTGGAGAAATGGAAATAGAGAACAGACTTATGAACATGGGCAGGGGGGGGAGAGGGGGAGGTGTATGGAAAGACTGACATGAAAACTTACATTCAGTTCAGTCAGTTCAGTTCAGTCGCTCAGTCGTGTCCGACTCTTTGCGACCCCATGAATCGCAGCACGCCAGGCCTCCCTGTCCACCACCATCTCCCGGAGTTCACTCAGACTCACGTCCATCGAGTCCGTGATGCCATCCAGCCATCTCATCCTGGGTCATTCCCTTCTCCTCCTGCCCCCAATCCCTCCCAACATCAGAGTCTTTTCCAATGAGTCAACTCTTCGCATGAGGTGGCCAAAGTACTGGAGTTTCAGCTTTAGCATCATTCCTTCCAAAGAAATCCCAGGGCTGATCTCCTTCAGAATGGACTGGTTGAATCTCCTTGCAGTCCAAGGGACTCTCAAGAGTCTTCTCCAACACCACACTTCAAAAGCATCAATTATTCAGCGCTCAGCCTTCTTCACAGTCCAACTCTCACATCCATACATGACCACAGGAAAAACCATAGCCTTCACTAGATGGACCTTAGTTGGAAAAGCAATGTCTCTGCTTTTGAATATACTATCTAGGTTGGTCATAACTTGTCTTCCAAGGAGTAAGCGTCTTTTAATTTCATGGCTGCAGTCACCATCTGCAGTGATTTTGGAGCCCAAAAAAATAAAGTCTGACACTGTTTCTACTGTTTCCCCATCTATTTCCCATGAAGTGATGGGACCAGATGCCATGATCTTTGTTTTCTGAATGTTGAGCTTTAAGCCAACATTTTCACTCTCCTCTTTCACTTTCATCAAGAGGCTTTTTAGCTCCTCTTCACTTTCTGCCATAAGGGTGGTGTCATCTGCATATCTGAGGTTATTGATATTTCTCCCGGCAATCTTACCATATGTAAAATAGAAAGCCAATGGGAATTTGCTGTATGGCTCCAGGAACTCAAGCAGGAGCACTGTATCAACCTAGAGGGATGGGATGGAGAGGGAGATGGGAGCAAGTCTCAAGAGGAAGGGGATATATGTATACCCATTGTTGATTCACATTGATGTGTGACAGAAAACAACAAAATTCTGCAAAGCAATTATCCTTCAATTAAAACTAAATAGATTTTTTAAAAAGAAAACGGAAATAAAATATGGGAAGGGCACACCTTTAAAAAAAAATAAACAATGTTTTCATCTCCCTAGAGCTACTTTCTTCCAATATCTTTTCTCCCCAAAGAGTCACCGCTATGAGATCTTCTAAATCCAAAGAGTCATTTCAGCTATTTTTGAATTTTATAAAAATGAAATACAGTCTCCTTCGTACCTGGTCTTCATTTTTCATCATTTCAGCTATGAGATTCATCCATATTGATATAGGAAATTGTAATATAATATTTTTGATGTATCACATTCATGTGTTTATTTTGTGTTGTTAGATATTCAGGAAGCTTAAAACTTGACACTATTATGTGCAGTTCTGTTATAAAAAGTCTAGGAATAAAGCTACCACATGATGTAGAAATCTCACTACAGGGCATATATCCTGAGAAAAACATAATTCAAACATACATATGTACCACAGTGTTCATTGTGGCACTATTTACAATGGCTAGAACGTGGATGCAACCTAGATGCCCACTGACAAGTGAATTGATAAAGTAGTAGTGCTACATGTATACAATGGAATATTACTCAGCCATAAAAAGAAATTTGAGTCAGTTTCTAGTTAGGTGGATGAACCTAGAGCCTGCTATACAGGGCGAAGTAAGTCAGACTGAAAAAAAAGCAAATATCATACATTTCACATATATATGGGATCTGGAAAATAGATAATGATGATCTATTTGCAGCATAGCATTAGAGATGCAGACATAAAGAACAGATTTGTGGACACAGTGAGGGAAGGAGAAGGTAGGACAAATTAAGAGTAGCTTTGAAACCTATACTTTACTATGTGTAAAATATATAGATAGCCAGTGGGAATTGCTGTATGACACAGAGAACTCAACCTAGTGCTCTGTGACAACCTAATGGAGTGGAATGGGGAAGGGTGGGGTGGGGTGGGGTGAGAGGCTCAAATGGGAGGGAACATATGCATACCTATGAGTGATGCATGTTATTTTATAGCAGAGACCAACATAATATTGTAAACCAATTATCTTCCAATTAAAAATAAAATTAAAAAGAGTCTAGTCTAGCCCTGAGTATCTGCTGAATGTGTACATGCATTTCAATTGACTGTATACTAGACATGGAATTACTGGGTAATAAAGTATACAAGTAACTTTTCATTAGACATTATTAAGCATATGGCCAGGGTACACCTCCTCTTTCTAACAGAATATGACTTAGCTCAAATACTTACAACACTTTTGACAAAATTGCATGATTATTTCTAACTTTAGTCACTGTCTTATGGGGAGTCATGCAGTGGTATTTCATTGTGGTTTATTTTTTATTTCTCTAAAGTCTAACGAAGGCGAGAAACTTTTTCATTTTTTCTTGTCCATTTAGAAATACACTATTGTAAAGATCCAGAGCATTCTATTTTTCATTTTTCTAATGACTTTTCTGCTTTTTGCTTTCAATTCATTTGAGTTCTTTATATATTTTGCATAGACGCCATAGAAAAACTTGGTGAAATTTATCCATAATACTGAACCTTCCAATTCATGAATATGGTATAATCCCTCTACATATTTAGATTATTTAAATTTTCTCACTATCACTTTGCAGTCTTCAATGTAGAAAACTTAAATATTTTCACTAGCTTTCTTCTTGTGCATTTGACATATTGATGTTATTGAAATGGCTTTATTCATGAATTTCCTTTGTTGCTGGAATGAAGAAATTCATTTACTTTTATATATTTACCTTGTATTATAAGTTTGCATCCAGAGATTTTGCTTTATAATTTTGCCACAGATTTTTTTGGATTTTCTAAAACTAGGATTATATGAAATGCAAAAAATGACAATTTTATTACTTCTTTACTTGCCCTTAAGCCATTTATTTCTATTCTGACCTCATTGCAAGAATTGAAAACTCTGAAACAATGCTGAATATAAGGGGAAAAGAGAATATTCTTATCTTATACCTAACATCAAGGGGAAAGTTTCTATATTTCAGAATTGTGATGGTTACTATAGGCTTTTTGTAGTCATTTATTTCCATTTTTAGTTTCCTTAGAGTTTTCTTTCCTTTATTAAGTGGCAATTAAATGTTATCAAATTTTTCATGGAACCCTAAATATGGAGATTTTATTTTTCCCCTTTTGTTTTTGTTAATGTGACAAATTAGATTGATTTTTATTGAGATATATTTCACACACAAGCTTACAACTGATTGGTTCTCAGTATATGGCCATCATTACCATGATTTTACATTTCATCTCACTCAAAACACATCTCGTACACATTTTCAGTGACTCTCATTCACTGCCCCACACAACTCTTTGTGTCCTAGCAATCACGAAAATAATTGCTATTTACACAGATTTCTTTATTTTGGACCTTTGATATAAATATGAATTTTGATACAATATGAGTTCTTCATGACTGAATTCTCTCCCTTAACATAATATTTCTAAAAGGTAAACTAATGTTGCAGCAGATTTCAACACTTCATTTTTAGTGTTGAATAACATTTCATTATATGGGTATATCATTTTTATTATTCATCAGTTAGTGGGCATTTGGCTTGTTTCTGCTTTTTAGCTATTTCAAAATGCTTCTAGAAACATTTGTGTACAAACAAGTTTATTTCTTTTCAGCATATATCTAAGGATTGTTTTGTCTTATGGTAACTGCAAAAAGCAAGAGAGTTCCAGAAAAATTTCTACCTTCACTTTATTGACTACACCAAAGCCTTTGAAGGTGTGGTTCACAACAACTTATGGAAAATTCTTAAAGAGATGGGAATACCAGACTACCTAACCTGTCTCCTGAGAAATCTGAAGTCAAGAAGCAACAGTTAGAACTGGACATGGAACAACAGACTGGTTACAAATAGGGAAAGGAGTACGACAAGGTTTTATATTGTCACCCTGCATACTTAACTCATATGCAGAGTAAATCATGAGAAACGCTGGGCTAGAGGATTCACAAGCTAGAATCGAGATTGCCAGGAGAAATATCAATAACCTCAGATATGCAGATGACACCACCCTTATGGCAGAAAGCAAACAAAAATGAAAGCCTCTTGATGAAAGTGAAAGAAGATAGTGAAAAAGTTGGCTTAAAACTCCACATTCAGAAAGCTAAAATCATGGCATCTGGTCCCATCACTTCATGGCAAATAGATGGAGAACCAATGGAAACAGTGAGACTTTATTTTGTGTGGCTCCAAAATCACTGCAGATGGTGACTGCCCATGAAATTAAAAGACACTTGCTCCTTGGAAGAAAAGTTATGACAAACCTAAACAGCATATTGAACAGCAGAGACATTACTTGGCCAACAAAGGTTTGTCTAGTCACAGCTATGGTTTTTCCAGTAGTCTTGTGTGGATGTGAGAGTTCGACTATAAAGAAAGCTGAGAGCTAAAGAATTGATGCTTTTGAACTCTGGTGTTTAGAAGACTCTTGAGAGTCCCTTGGATTGCAAGGAGATTCAACCAGTCCTAAAGGAAATCAGTCCTGAATATTCACTGGAAGAACTGATGCTGAAGCTGAAACTCCAATACTTTGGCCACCTGATGCAAAGGACTGAGTCCTTGGAAAAGATACTGATTCTGGGAAAGATTGAAGGTAGGAGGAGAAGGGGACAAGAAGGATGAGATGGTTGGATGGCATCACTGACTCAATGGACATGAGTTTGAGTAAGCTCCGGGAGTTGGCGATGGACAGGGAAGCCTGGCTTCCTTTAGTCCATGGGGTCGCAAAGAGTCATACATGACTGAGCAACTGAACTGGACTGTATATTTAACATTTTGGGAACTGCCAAACTATTCTTCGAGGTGACTCATATTAAATTCCTACAAAGGATGGATAAGTATTCCAAAATCTCCACATACTTGTTGGCATTTGATATTTTCTGTCATTTTTGTTACAGCTCTCCTAGTGGCTAAGACGTGATATCTCATTGTATTTCCCTAAAGTGAAAGAGGAGAGTGAAAAAGTTGGCTTAAAACTCAAAATTCAGAAAACAAAGATCATGGCATCTGGTCCCATCACTCCATGGGAAATAGATGAGGAAACAGTGGAAACAGTGTCAGACTTTTTATTTTTTTGGGCTCCAAAATCACTGCAGTTGGTGACTGCAGCCATGAAATTAAAAGACGTTTACTCCTTGGAAGAAAACTTATGACCAACCTAGATGGCATATTCAAAAGCAGAGATATTCCTTGCCAACAAAGGTCCGTCTAGTCAAGGCTATGGTTTTCCAGTGGTCATGTATGGATGTGAGAGTTGGACTGTGAAGAAAGCTGAGCACCGAAGAATTGATGCTTTTGAAGCGTGGTGTTGGAGAAGACTCTTGAGAGTCCCTTGGACTGCAAGGAGATCCAACAAGCCCATCCTAAAGGGGACCAGTCCTGGGTGTCCATTGGAAGGACTGATGCTGAGGCTGAAACTCCAATACTTTGGCCACCTGGTGTGAAAAGCTGACTCATTGGGAAAGACCCTGATGTTGGGAGGGATTGGGGGCAGGAGGAGAAGGGGACAACAAAGGATAAGATGGCTGGATGACATCACCGACTCTATGCACATGAGTTTGGGTGAACTCTGGGACTTGGTGATGGACAGGGAGGCCTGGCGTGCTGCAATTCATGGGTTCGCAAAGAGTCGGACACGACTGAGCAATTGAACTGAACTAAAATGACTACTACTGTTAGATTTATTTTCATGTGCTTATTGTGATTTTTGTCTTCTTTAAATAATGTCAATTGCATTATTTATCCAATTTGTAATTGTTTTTGTGGTTGTTGTTGCTTTGTCACAGTATTTTATGTACAGCAAGTCCCCTACATAGGAACCTTCAAGTTGAGAACTTTCAAAGATGTGAGTGTGCCCCTGTACGCCAGCTGTTGTACTGTACTTCTTACTCTACTGTACAGTTAAAAATGTTTTCTCTGTTTTCTGGAGCTTCTCTCGTGGCTCAGAAGGTAAAGAATCTGCTTGCAATGCAGGAGATCAGGTTTTGATCCCTGGATCAGGAAATTCCCTCAAAGAAGGGAATGAGTACCTGCTCCAGTATTCTTCCGTCTTGCATAGAGAATTTCATGGACAGAGGAGCTTGGCAGGCTACAGTTCATGGGCTTACAAAGAGTCAAACATGACCTAGGGACTAACACTTGACTTTTTGTGTTTGTTTTTCTGTTTATTTGTGTAAAATATATAAACATATTACAGCACAGTACTCTATATAGCCGATTGTGTTAGTTGGATACCTAGGCTAACTTTGTTGGACTTACAAACACGCTCTTGGCACAGAATTCATTCCTATTTCAGAATTCATTCCTATATAGGGGAACTTATTGTATTCTAGATACAATCTTTTACTAGTGATGTGACTTGAGAGTATTTTCTGCCACTGTATAGGCTGTATTTTTACATTCTTGATCGTACCCTTTGATATGCAAATTTTAATTTTGATAAAATTCAGTTTGTATCTTTTCTCTCTGGCTACTTTGCATTTTTTGTGTCTTATCTAGGAAGACTTTGACTAGCAGTTTATGCTTAGGACAATAGAGTCACAGACTCATATGTGATGTAAGAATGGGATCAACACTATTGTTCACAATAGCACATATCTTTGTCGGCATTAGAAAGATTGTAGTGTGCTCTGCTCATATACGTAAGCAAAAAAATAAAATTGTCAGCAAAGAGATACAACAGGACTGTGTCGATGTCTTTCACTCTGAAAATACAACGCCCTATGTCAGTATGACAAAGTTACAGAAAATGGATCTTTGCCCTCTTAGTCATTCAGTCATGTCTGACTCTTTGTCTCTCCATGGACTATAGACCACCACACTCCTCTATGCATGGAATTCTCCAGGCAAGAATACTAAAGCGGCTTGTCATTCTCTTCTCTATAGTGTCTTCCCAAGCCAGGGATTAAACCCGGATCTCCTGCATTGTAGGCAGATTTTTTACCATCTGAACCAACAGGGAAGACCCTCTTTGCCCTCTAATCCCATGGAAGTGGAATGATGTCTGACAAGTAGGGATTTTTAAAAGTTATTTTACCCCTTTCCAGTTTGTCTATTTCTGTTCCTGTTAAACTTTAATTGAAAAATGAGATCTTGAGGTTGCATTTACCATAACACCTGACTTCTGCTCTATTGAATGTATATAAGGTCTTGCCTAACCCGTTTATTCCTTTCCTGGCTTAAAAGAAGTAAGAATGAAGAATTAAGTGGATGAAGAATGGCTGACCCTCCACTCTCAGCCTGACCTTAATAAATTTGAACGTGGATTACATAGGCAAGAAAGCATCCAATTGCAATCAGACCAGGCAAGCAGGTCATCATCCAAAGGAAGATCAAGAGAAGTCAGCAGGTCTGCACACAATGGAAAGATGATGAAGAATCTGACCTCCTACCTTAATGATTAACTGAAATTCTTTCCCCCTTTTCCTTTAAACATTGTCATGGCTGAGCAGATGTACAGACTGGGTCTCTGAACAAGAGTTCACCTTCTCCCCAGATTGCCAGCTTTTCTGAATAAATTATGTTTCCTTTCCACCAAATCTAGGGGCAACCTCTATTACTGACTTTTGAGCTGCAAGCAACTGAGCTTGAGTTCAGTAATAATTCAAGAATAGGAATGTTTATACTTACAATATAGTCTTTGCTGAAGAACATTTCATTTGTATTTTCATTTCTTTGCTCAAAATTATTCCTAATTCTTTTGTGTTGATGCTATTTGTAAATAAAATTGTACTATCATGTTCACATTGTGCTTTTCTAGATCATAGAGATATATGTAATGGATGTTTCTGTATTGATCTTGTATCTTAGAGCTTTACTAAATTCACTTATTAATGATTTTTTGTAATGTGGTTTTCAGTGTATGACAGTATGTCTTCTGTGAATAGAGATAGTCTTACTTCTTCCTTTTGAATATAGATTCCTTTTATTTTTCTTGCTTGATTTCTCTGATTAGAACATCCACACAATATTGATTAGAAGTTACTGAGTACACATTCTTGCATCCAATCTTAAGTCCATAGGATTTATGTGAGAACTTCTATAGCACTTTTTCTCTGAAATCTTTTCAGATTTATGCTATAAAAATTTCACCCTCTTCAGTCTTCCTAAACTCTAATTTCTGTCTGCTTGATTTAACATGACCCTCCATGTTCTGCTTGTTTCAGTGTAGACTGCCACCAGGTAGAAAACTGAAGCAATTATAGAGTATATCTTGTTTATTTTCTCTCAAGGATATCAGTAACATACTACCTATTGTCCAATGACAGAAAAAGTTTTTATATTATGTCCTGTTTCCAATTTTCTATGGAAAAAGGGTAAGTCTAGTCACAGTAAGTTTTTTATGACCATAAGACAGCATTGTATCACCTATACATAAGCAAAGTATCAACTAAATTTTATTCTGTGGATAAATTCATTCATTAACATACATAAAGAGAAATAAATAGCATGAATATTTCAAAAATCTTTCTTTCCAGGAAGTATGAGTTTACACTGAGAATGAAGAGATAAATTAGTATAAAGATAGAAAATGAAAGAATTATACTAAATCAAAGTGTATAAAACAGAATTTGTAGACATAGGAATTCTAAATATAGTTTACTTTGTGGATTACATTTAAAGAGGAGCATTTTAGTGTGGAAGTATTTATAATAAAGGACAAACACTGTATGGACCTAACAGAAACAGAAGATTTTAAGAAGATGTGGCAAGAATACACAGAAGACCTATACAAAAAAGATTTTAATGACCCAGATGACCACGATGGTGTGATCACTCACCTGGAGCCACATATCCTGGAATCCAAACTCAAGTAGGCTTTAGGAAGCATCACTATAAACAAAACTAGTGAAGGTGATGGAATTCCAGTTGAGCTATTTCAAATCCTAAAAGATGATGCTGTGAAAGTGTTGCACTCAATATACCAGGAAATTGGAAAACTCAGCAATGGTCACAGAACTGGAAAATATCAGTTTTCATTCCAATCCCAAAGAAAGGCAATGCCAAAGAATGTTCAAAGTACCACACAATTGTACTCATCTCATGCACTAGTAAAGTAATGCTCAAAATTCTCCAAGCCAAGCTTCAGCAATATGTGAACCATGGACTTCCAGATTGTCAAGCTGGATTTAGAATAGGCAGAGGAACCAGAGATCAAGTTGCCAACATCTGTTGGATCATTGAAAAAGCAAGAGAGTTTACTTGCTACAGCTAACATCTACTTCTGTTTTATTGACTATGCCAAAGCTTTTGACTGTGTGGATCACAACAAATAGTGGAAAATTCTTAAAGGGATAGGAATACCAGACCACCTGACCTTCCTCATCTGTATGCAGGTCAAAAAGCAACAGTTAGAACTGGACATAGAACAATAGGCTGGTTCCAAATAGGGAAAGGAGTACATCAAGGCTGTGCATAGTCACCCTTCTTATTTAGCTTATATGCATAGTACATCATGCGAAATACAGGGCTGGATGAAGCACAAGCTGGAATCAAGATTGCTGGGGGAAATATCAATAACATCAGATATGCAGATGACACCACCCTTATGGCAGAAAGCAAAGAAGAACTAAAGAGCTGCTTGATGAAAGTGAAAAAGGAAAATGGAAAAGCTGGCTTAAAACTCAACATTCAGAAAACTAAGATAATGGCATCCGGTCTCATCACTCCATGGCAAATAGATGGGGAAACAATGGAAACAGTGACAGACTTTATTATATATATATATTTTGGGGGGAGGTGAGGGGGAGTGTTCCAAAACCACTGCAGATGGTGACTGCAACCATGAAATTAAAAGATGCTTCCTCCTTGTAAGAAAAGTTATGACCAACCTAAACAGCATATTAAAAAGCAGAGACATTACTTTGCCAACAAAGGTCCATCTAATCAAAACTATGTTTTTTCCAGTAGTCATGTATGGATTTGAGAGTTGGATCATAAAGAAAGCTGAGCACCAAAGAATTGATGCTTTGAACTGTGGTGTTGGAGAAGACTCTTGAGAGTCCGTTGGACTGCAAGGAGATCCAACCAGTCCATCTTAAAGGAAATCAGTCTTGAATAGTAATTGGAAGCACTGATGCTGAGGCTAAAAATCCAATACTTTCACCACTTGATGCGAAGAATTGACTCTTTGGAAAAACCCCTGATGCTGGGAAAGGTTGAAGGCAGTAAGAGAACGGGATGACAGAGGATGAGATAGTTAGATGGCATCATCAACTCGATCATCAACATGAGTTTGAGTAAGCGCGGGGAGCTGGTGATTGACAGGGAAGCTTGGTGTGCTGAAGTCCATGTGGTCTCAGAGGGTTGGACATAACTGAGCAACTAAACAACTGATTTATAATAGAAAATAATTACATGGCATGAGGAAAAATATTACAGGAATAAACTGTCCTGAAACTTACAGAAGTTTTAAGTATATATCTATTACAGGTTGAAAAAAATGTTTTGTGAAATTTTTATCGCTTTGAGGATAAAGAATTATATCTAATTAATTTTACAATTGAATGAGACAGAGTGCAGATAAAGTTGATCTACTTGAAATCATAGAAACTGTATAAACCAATTGTTTAATTAAAGGTGGTGAAGAAAACAGTACTATTATCATGTTTCCTCGTATCATGAAGCAGTTTAAATATTATAACCTACTTTTTGCATTTTCCAAGATCTCATACTGAAAACAATTCAACCTTTATGCTTGTCATTTATTCAGTAGTTCAGTTAATTATAGGTGATAAAAACAAACTGCTATATGTCAGCAGTATATTTTCAACTTAAATAAGCAGTACATATTTTCTACTAGTTTGTTAGTTTACCAAATACTTTTTTTAAAGTGTTTTTAAAACTCCAGCATTGAAATATAAAGATGCATAGAAGTCAAGGACTTATCCTCAGCAAGCTGCTATTCCAGTGGTTGATGTGACAGAAAATTAAAAATTAAGTAAATGCTTTCAAATCATAAATTCTATAAAAACAACAGGAAAACTTGTTAGTACATTGCTAAGATATAGGGACTAGATGCTATAGCTAATTTTGTCAAAGAGGACTTCTCTGAGGAGTTGATATTTTGACTGTGGCTGAAGGAAAAGACCACGTGAAGATCTGGGGGAAAATAGCCAAATACAGAGAAGAACAAGTGTAAAAGCCCAAGGATGGAATCAGATTGATGTATTTCTGAGCTCAAAGACTAAGGATAAGTCTCGGCTAAACTGGAAGCTGTTATGCTAAGATAAATAATTGAAAGCTGAAAAAGGACAAAAGTTGGCCTCTTGTACCAAACAGCCAAGTTGTGAATGTAAAGGAAAAGTTCTCAGAGGAAATTAAAAATGCGACTCCAGTGAACACAAAAATGAGAAGAATGTCAGTAAGAATGTGTTAACACTTTTATTGCTGACATGGAGAAAGTTTTAGTGATTTGAATAGGCAATCAGATTTCATAACATTCCTTAAGCCAAAGCCTAATCCAGAACAAGGCTTCAACTCTTCAATTCTGTGAAGGCCAAGAGGGGTGAGGAAACTATAGAAGAAATGTCTGAAGGTAGAAATGGTTGATTTGTGAGGTTTAAGGAGAGGAGCTGTACTCATAACATAAAAGGACAAGGAGAAGCAGAAAGCATGTATTCTGATGAGGGAGCTGCAACAGGTTATCCAGATCTAAGTAAGATAATTGATGATGGATGCACACTAACCAGATTTTCCTTATAGATGAAATAGTCTTCTAATGGACGATATCATCAAGGAATTTCATAGCTACAGAAAAGTCAGGGCCTGGCTTGAAAGTTTCAAAAAACAGGTTGACTCTCTTGTTAGGGTATACTGCAGCTGATGACTTTAAGATGAAGTTATCTTCGACAAAGGAGGCAAGAGTATACAATGGATTAAAGACAACTTATCTTTGATAAAGGAGGCAAGAATATACAATGGATTAAAGACAATCTCTTTAACAAGTGGTGCTGGGAAAACTGGTCAACCACTTGTAAAAGAATGAAACTAGAACACTTTCCAACACCACACACAAAAATAAACTCAAAATGGATTAAAGATCTAAATGTAAGACCAGAAACTATAAAACTCCTAGAGGAGAACATAGGCAAAACACTCTCTGACATAAATCACAGCAGGATCCTCTATGACCCATTTTCCAGAATACTGGAAATAAAAGCAAAAATAAACAAATGGGATCTAATTAAAATTAAAAGTTTCTGCACAGCAAAGGAAAATATAAGCAAGATGAAAAGACAGCCTTTGGAATGGAAGAAAATAATAGCAAATGAAGCAACTAACAAACAACTAATTTCAAAAATATACAAGCAACTCATCAGCTCAATTCCAGAAAAATAAATGGCTCAATCAAAAAATGGGCCAAAGAACTAAATAGACATTTCTCCAAAGAAGACATACAGATGGCTAACACATGAAAAGATGCTCAACATCGCTTACTATCAGAGAAATGCAAATCAAGACCACAATGAGGTATCATTTCACACCAGTCAGAATGGCTGTGATCCAAAAGTCTACAAGCAATAAATGCTGGAGAGGGTGTGGAGAAAAAGGGACCCTCTTCCACCGTTGGTGGGAATGCAAATTAGTACAGCCACTATGGAGAACAGTGTGGAGATTCCTTAAAAAACTGGAAATAGAACTGCCTTATGACCCAGCAATCCCACTGCTAGGCATACACACCAAGGAAATCAGAATTGAAAGAGACACGTGTAACCCAATGTTCATCACAGCACTGGAATGGAAAGACATGGAAGCAACCTAGATGTCCATCAGCAGACGAATGGATAAGAAAGCTGTGGTACATATACACAATGGAGTATTACTCAGTCATTAAAAAGAATACATTTGAATCAGTTCTAATGAGGTAGATGAAACTGGAGCCGATTATACAGAGTGAAGTAAGCCAGAAAGAAAAGCACCAATACAGTATACTAACACATATATATGAAATTTAGAAAGATGATAACGATAACCCTGTATGCGAGACAGCAAAAGAGACACAGATGTATAGAACAGACTTTGGGACTCTGTGGGAGAGGGAGAGGGTGGGATGATTTGGGAGAATGGCATTGAAACATGTATACTATCATGTAAGAAATGAATCGCCAGTCTAGGTTCGAAGCAGGATACAGGATGCTTGGGGCTGGTGCACTGCGATGACCCAGAGAGATGGTATGGGGAGGGAGGTGGGAGGGGGGTTCAGAATTGGGAACTCATGTACACCCGCGGCGGATTCATGTTGATGCATGGCAAAACCAATACAGTATTGTAAAGTAAAATAAAGTAAAATTAAAAAAAAAAAAGATGAAGTCAAAGTTTGTTTACCTTTTGAAAATCTTATGGATTTTAAGCTGCTAAATCTACTCTGCCTGTGTTCTATAAATGGGTGACAACCCCCGAATGATAGCATATTTGTTTACAATGTGACTTACTGAATATTGTAAGACTGCTATTAAAATCTACTGCTCAGAGGAAAAAGCTTATTTTCAAAATATCATTGCTCATTTACAATGTTCCTGGTCACAAAAGAGCTCTAATGGAAATATATTAATGAAATGAGATTAATATTTACATGCCTGCTAATACAACCTAATTTATTCTGTAGCCCATAGATTAAGAAGTAATCTCAACTTTCAAATATTATTATTTAAGAAAGACATGTCATAAGACAGTATACCTGCAGTAGATAGCAAATCCTCTGATGGACCTGGGCAAAGCAAATTGCAAACCTTCTGGAAAGGATTCACCATTTTAAACACTATGAAGAACATTTGTGATTCATGGAAAGAGGTCTGAATACCAACATTAACAATTTTGAAGAAGTTGATTCCAACACTCAAGGATGACTTTGAAGGGTTTAAAGTTACTTAGTGGAGGGAATGACTATAAACATGGAAGAAATAGCAAGAGAACTATAATTAGAAGTGGAACCTGAAGATGTAACTAAATTGCTATAATGTCATGATAAAATTTAAACAGATGAGGAGTTGCTTCTTTGGGATGAACAAAGAAAGTATTTTGAGATAGCATCTACTACTGGTGAAAGTGCTGTGAAAATTGGTGAAATGACAACACAGGATTTAGAATATGACATAAATTTAGCTGATAAAGCAACCATAGGGTTTGAGAGGACTGACTACAATTTTGAAAGAATTTCTATGAGTAAAAAGCTATCAAATAAAATTGTGTGATACAGAGGAATTATTTGTGAATATGAAAGTGTCAGTCATTCAGTCGTGTCTGACTCTTTGATATAGACCCTGTGACCTATAGCCTGTTAGGTTCCTCTCTTCATGGAATTCTCCAGGTAAGAATACCGAAATGGGTTGCAATTCCCTTCTCCAGGCAGGCAGATACTTTACCACTGAGCCACCACAGACATACCTCTTTGTGAAAAAACAAATAAATCAATGTGGCTAATTCACTTGTTGTCTTATTTCAAGAAGTTATCACAGCCACCCCAAACCTTCAACAAACACCACCTGATCAGTCAGCAGCCACCAACATCAAGGAAATTTCTTCACAAGATCTCTAGTCTTTCCTATTCTATTGTTTTCCTCTATTTCTTTGCATTGTTAATGTTTGCATTACCTTAAATAGCTATGCCTTTAAAAGAGCTGCTAGAGTTTTCAGCAAATGTGGGCCTAGACGCAGTTTTTAGCACTGGGCAGGTCCTGAGTCAGATCTGATAAAGACAAACCTTTTAAGAAGTTCAGCCATGAGGCCATGAGACATGTGAAACAATAATATATTTTTTTATGAATTAGTTTCATTCTTCTCTCACCAGTAATAGAAATCTGTAACGTTATTATCAATTCTTCCACTGAGCTGGGAAGCAGAGGATGGGTCTTTAGTAGTTACAATAACTGAAAAATCCGTGTTCTTACTGATATTCTGCCTTTGCTCGTTTATAAATGTTTTTCTAGTTGCTAAGAGCTATCGGTTAATTTTTTGAGTTCTGAAAATTTTATTCTGACAATTTTTATAAGTTCTTTCTCACTGCTTTTATGGGAAGGAAAATTTTCATTAATTTTTTTGTTTATTGAAGTATAGTTGACTTACAATATTACATTACTTTAGTTGTGCAACATAGGGATCTGATATTTTTATAGATTATAGTCCACAAAAATTATCATGAAATATTATCTATATTACTTGTGCTGATTTCAGTAATTCTTTTTACATTATTTTCCTGATGTCAACCAGTCATGACCTCTTAATACAGTCTAATGAAGGGAGAAGGGACAAAAAAGGGAAATGGATGACATTAAGGATATTTCTAACATGTTGGACACAAGTTTTTCCTTATATATTGTTGCCCAAAATTTGTTACATGCCACATCTACCTTCAAGGCAGGCTGGGAAACATATTTACACACAGTGGCCATATACTTTGCTAAAAATCAGGCTCCTATTGTTAGGCAACCAGAAAAAAAAAAAAAAAAAAACCTGTTAGGGCAGACTAAGGCAGATGCAAGTTTTTCTCACATACCACACATGCCTTATTCCCCAAGAAAATCTCATAATTCTTCCTCATACCAGTCATAATTTTATTCATCTACTTTATTGTCCTCAGGATTGAAAATCTCTAGGTGCTAAACTGTCCTGTTCATATAACTCAGATGTGCCTTCTTACAGTGTAGAAATGTTTTTAAAAATTTATAAATCAGAAAATAAAAGTAAATGTAGAAAATGATCAGTGATTTTTTTTTTCTAGTTGTAATAAAAGACCACTTACAGAAACTGCACAGATCTTTGATTTCTCAAGGGAATAAGTTCTTTGCTTAGGTTAGGGGAAAGGCCCTGGGTCTGCCTTTATCTTTTTCTCATAGATTTTTGCTAAGAACTGTAAAAATGAGGTAAAAACAGCCAGAAAAAAAGATCCAGAAAACATTAATAATATAATTTAATATAAATTTCAACCATTTCCCTACCACTGTACTTTTAGTTTACATGCTGTTTTCCTTCCTATAAACTGTAAGTGATACCTGGATTAATATATTTACCTCTGCAAAACAGGGTTGCAGCTCTCTATTCTTCATATCTGAGTTCCTAAAATTCGTTTCTACTGTGATCTGAACGTGACAAATTCATAGCACAACTTTGCGCTCCAGAAAAACATTGCTTCTTTCATCACCAGTGCCAGAATGATTCATGCCCTACATCTACTTCTCAACATAATAACACTGAGAATCAGGCACTCAGCCCCTTGCTTCAGCTGTTGCAGGGGAAAATGTGTCCATTTCTGTACTGTCACCTGAAATGAGAGTCCTCACTTCAAGGGGTTACTCTTGCCTTCCAAAATTTCATGTGGGTATAGCTCCTAGTTAAAAATTATGTCAACATATCAAACCATAATCCTTAGGTCATTTGGTTGATGGACGATATTTGAGTCTCCAGATTTCAGCATGAAGTAAAGATTGGTATATTTGGTTAAAATTTTAATTTTAATATCTGCCCTAAAAGTCCAAGATAGTGGAGTTATGATACAAAGTAGATTATCAATGTGTCTACTGACAGTGGGAGGTATAATGTAGGTTTTAGGGGCAAGCGAAATCAAATGACAAGAAAAATATCTTGCTTTGAGATAGAATTAGAGAAGTGATAGAATAGATAATAGTCCAATTTATCTAGTTAGTCCAAATTATCCACTAAAACACACACACACACACACACACATTTTGCTTTCATTCTCTTCTCTTACATTTTTTTCTTTCTTTATCTTTCTCACTCCTTTACACTGTTTTGTTTTTCTTTGTACTTATTTTTATTCTCTTTTCTTTATTCTTATTACCTAGTTTCCTTAAATAATAAAAAAGTGAACTTGTTAGTCACTCAGTGATGTTCAACTCTTTGTGACACCATGGACTGTAGCCCACCAGGCTCCTCTGTCTATGGGATTCTCCAAGCAAGAATACTGGAATGGGTAGCCATTCCCTTTTCCAGGGGATCTCCCTAGCCTCCCCAACCCAGGGAATGAACCCAGGTCTCCTGCATTGCAGGCAGACTGTTTACCTTCTGAAACATATTAAATAACATTACATGTAGCATAACATTAATTTTTAAAGTTCTGTGATGAAGTTTCAAATTGAGTCATTAAATCTCATGCAAAACAGGATAGATCTTTTTTGAAAAGTTACTGAGTCAAACTAAAGCAATGTAGTTTGTGATCATATAATTCTCAATCTGTTTGTTTGTTTTTGATGTTTAATATTAACCTGAATAGTTTAGATAATAGTTGTCCGTTGCCACCTGTGGAACTCTGGCTTACTGGCTCTTATCTGGAAAGTTTCTAATATCCATTCCTTCTCTAGCTATCTTTCTTTCCTTCCAGTCTTTCTTTCTTTCCTTTCTATTTTTACTTTTGGAAAAATTATGAATATTAGAAAAGGGAAAACAATTATTTTAACATGCTAAAACACTTTTGATAAATTCACTCACTTGCTTTCAGTTTGGTTCAGTTCAGTCTCTCAGTCGTGTCCGACTCTTTGCGACCCCATGAATCGCAGCACGCCAGGCTTCCCTGTCCATCACCAACTCCCGGAGTTCACTCAGACTCACGTCCATCAGTCAGTGATGCCATCCAGCCATCTCATCCTTGGTCGTCCCCTTCTCCTCCTGCCCCCAATCCCTCCCAGCATCAAAATCTTTTCCAATGAGTAAGCTCTTCGCATGAGGTGGCCAAAGTACTGGAGTTTCAGCTTTAGCATCACTCCTTCCAAAGAAATCCCAGGGTTGATCTCCTTCAGAATGGACTGGTTGGATCTCCTTGCAGTCCAAGGGACTCCTAAGAGTCTTCTCCAACACCACACTTCAAAAGCATCAATTCTTCAGCTCTCAGCCTTCTTCACAGTCCAACTCTCACATCCATACATGACCACTGGAAAAACCATAGCCTTGACTAGACGGACCTTAGTCAGCAAAAGTAATGTCTCTGCTTTTGAATATACTATCTAGGTTGGTCATAACTTTCCTTCCAAGGAGTAAGCGTCTTTTAATTTCATGGCTGCAGTCACCATCTGCAGTGATTTTGGAGCCTGCAAAAATAAAATCTGCCACTGTTCCACTGTTTCCCCATCTATTTCCCGTAAAGTGATGGGACCGGATGCCGTGATCTTCATTTTCTGAATGTTGAGCTTTAAGCCAACTTTTTCACTCTCCTCTTTCACTTTCATCAAGAGTCTTTTTAGCTCCTCTTCACTTTCTGCCATAAGGGTGGTGTCATCTGCATATCTGAAGTTATTGATATTTCTCCCGGCAATCTTGATTCCAGCTTGTGTTTCTTCCAGTCCAGCATTTCTCATGATGTACTCTGCATATAGGTTAAATAAGCAGGGTGACAATATACAGCCTTGACGTACTCCTTTCCCTTTTAACTTGCTTTAGCTTGTCAATTAAAAACATCTTTATAATCTTTAGTATATGTTCTCTGATGCTAAGTTAACATGACTTATTTTGAACAATCAAGTTATATGCCAAGCATTTCTTAGCTCCTAGAGTACTTAAAAGTTTTAAACTTCATGGAATAGATTAATTACCATTTTTAATTTAATAAGCACTCATAAAAATAAAAGATTGTCCACAGTTTACTATTTTGGCATGCTGCAGTCCATGAGGTAGCAGAGATAGACACGACTGAAGAGACTGAACTGAACTGCACTGAACTGAACTGAACTTTGACCTAATGATATTGCCTTCTCTGGCAAATATCTCAGAGACATGTCATTTAGCAACATAAAGTTAGGCCTAGAAACTCCTTTATTTTTAAAATGTATTTTCCTTTCAAATTATTTTATTACTTTTTCTACTTTGACACAATAGACTGAGCAATGACATGAAAAAAATGTATTGCTCCCTGAGTAACTACTCATTATGCATTAGACATTCATCAAGTGCTATTAAACATTTAAAAATACAAAAATCCTAGCTAGTTACTGACAAAAGCTTTCATATAAAGAGTAGAATAGATATAATGCCTTGAAAAAAGAAATCATTCTCAAAGAAGAGAAAGAGTAACCTCTTTAAGAAAATATAAAATTTTCTGAAAGCAGTGTAAGTACTTTACTTATTCTCTCAACGATGATGCTTTGCAGAGTGTAGTTGTTAAAATAAATTCCAGATGAATTGTATTGGAATACTGGCTGGGTGGCATCACCAACTCAATGGATGTGAGTTTGAGTGAACTCTGGGAGTTGGTGATGGACAGGGAGGTCTGGCATGCTGCAATTCATGAGGTCGCAAAGAGTCGGACACGACTGAGTGACTGAACTGAACTGATATATTAAAATGTCATCTTCCAGACACTGAGTGTCTTATTAGAACAAACAGCCAATATGGGGAAAATATTGGTATTTCAGTGAATATTCTTTAGCTACAATCTTAAATTATAAGCAATATCAGTAAGTCTGAACAATGAAATGAAAGGCCAGAATGAAAAAATAAGGTGATAAAAGTAACTGGCTTAGGAGAGAAGGAACCTCAGTTGAGTTCAGTCAGCCGCTCAGTTGTTTCTGACTCTTTGTGACCCTGTGGACTGCAGCATGTCAGACTTCCCTGTCCATCACTAACTCCTGGAGCTTCCTCAAACTCATGTGCATTGAGTCGGTGATGCCATCCATCTATCCATCTCCCTTCTCCCACTGTCATTCCCTTCTTTTCCTGCCTTCAATCTTTCCCAGCATCAATATCTTTTCTAATGAGCCAGTTCTTCACATCAGGTGGCCAAATATTGAAGCTTCAGCCTCAGCATCAGTCCTTCCAATGAACATTCAGGACTGATTTCCTTTAGGATTGACTGGGTATCTCCAATACTACAGTTCAAAAAAATCCATTCTTCGGTGCTCACCCTTCTTTATGGTCCAACTCTCACATCTATGCCTGACTTCTAGAAAAACCAAACCTCTGACTATACAGACCTTTGTCAGCAAAATAATGTCTCCATTTTTTGAGTATGCTGTCTAGGTTTGTCATAGCTTTTCTTCCAAGGAGCAAACATCTTTTAATTTCATGGCTGTACTCACCATCTACAGTGATTTTGGAGCCCAAGAAAATGAAATCTGTCACTGTTTCCATTGTTTCCCCATCTATTCACCATGAAGTGATGGGACTGAATGCCATGATCTTAGTTTTTTAGAATGTTGTGTTTTAAGACAGCTTTTTCAGTCTCCACTTCACTTTCATCAAAGAAGGTCTTTAGTTCCTCGTTGCTTTCTGCTATAAGTTGCTGTCATCTGCTTATTTTTAGTTTTTTATCTTTCTCCTGGCAATCTTGATTCCAGCTTGTGCTTCATCCAGCCTGACATTTCGCATGATGTACTCTGCATAAAAACAAGGTGACAATGAACAGCCTTGATGTACTCCTTTCCCAATTTTGAACCAGTCTGTTGTCCCATGTCTCGTTCTGTTTCTTCTTGACCTGAGTACTGGTTTCTTAGGAGGCAGGTAAGGTGGTCTGGTATTCCCATCTCTTTAGGAATTTTCCATAGTTTGTCATGATCTACACAGTCCATCCTAAAGGAAATGGGTCCTGAATATTCATTGGAAGGACTGATGCTGAATCTGAAACTCCAATACTTTGGTCACCTGATGTGAAGAACTGACTCATTGGGAAAGACCCTGATGCTGGGAAAAATTGAAGGCGGGAGGATAAAGGGATGACAGAGGATGAGATGGTTGGATGGCATCACTGACTCAATGGACATGAATTTGAGTATGCTCCGGACGTTGATGATGGACAGGGACGCCTGGCATGCTGCAGTCCATGGGGTCACAAAAAGTCAGACACGACTGAGTGCCTGAACCAAACTGAACTGAACACAGTCAAAGGCTTTAGCATAGTCAGTAAAGCAGAAGTAGATGTTTCTCTGGAACACAGGTGGATAATAAACACATTAAAAAATACTCAATATAACTTGTTATTAGAGAAATGCACATCAAAACTGCAATGAAATGTCATCTCACACTGGTCAGAATGGCCATCATCGAAAGATCTACAAACAATAAATGCTGGAGAGGATGTGGAGAAAAGGAAACACTCTTGCTCTGTTGGTGAGAATGTAAATTGATACAGCTGCTACAGAGAACAGAATGGAGATTTCTTTTAAAAAGAAAAAAGGTAAAAGAAAGAAAGAAAGAAAAGAAAGGAAAACTTGGAATAAAACTACAATATGATTGAGCACATACCCTGAGGAAGCCGGAATTGAAAAAGACACATGTATCCCAATATTCACTGCGGTACTATGTACAATAGCCAGGACATGAAAGCAACCTAGATGCCAGTCAAGAGATAAAGGGATAAAGAAGTCGTGGTACACATATACAATGGAATATTTCTCAGTCATATAAAGGAAAACATTTGATCTAGTTCTAGTAAGTACTGGAACTTCAGCTCAGCATCAGTCCTTCCAATAAATATTCAGGACTGATTTCCTTTAGAATTGATTGGTTTGATCTTCTTGCAGTCCAAGCGTTTCTCAAGAGTTTTCTCATAGGACCCCAGATTTGAATTCAAGCATTCTAATTTCAAAGATCAAGTCAATAGAAGATTAGCATTCCCCTTCAACTCTGACATGTAAAAAGCTTGAAAGTCATCATGCCCATTCTGTCTGGATAACCAGATACTTACTTCAAAACAAGAAATAAAATCAGAGAAGGTATAAATAGCTAATTTTTAAAAGTTGATCTAGAAGTAACAAAATAATAATACTAATAATGGTTGCGTGATTATATTATGTGGATATGTAAATGAATGACCACAATGTTTCAAGGTAGGAAAGAATTGGGAATAGTTTATTATAATATATCAGCACTACACATCAAGTGAAATAGTATTGTTTGAAGGTAGATTTACATTAGTTAAATATGTTTATTTCAAACTATGGAAAAACCTTAATTTAAAAGATGTATAATTTATATGCTAAGAGATAAAATGATCATATGCAATACTCAATTCAACCAAAGATGGCAAAAGAAAAAAATAAAAAAAAGAAGCCTCTAGAATTAAAAACAGAAAACAATTGTAAATATGATTGATATTAATCTAAATACTTCAAGAATGACTTTGTATATGACTTGTCTAAATATAGCAATAAAAAGAAAGAGATTCTGAGAGTAGATAAACTGGACTCAGTTATATGTTGTCTATGAGAATTCTACTTTGAATATGAAGAAACGTGTATGTTGAAAGTAAAGAGATAGAGAAAGGTACAGAAACACCATCAAAAGAAAGGCAGAGTATCAGAAAAACCAGACTTCAGAAGAAGGAAAATTATGAGATAAAAAGAGATGTTGCATATTTATAAAGAGGATAGTACTCCAAGAGATGTAACAAACTGAAAGGAATATGCATCTAACAACAGAGTATCAACTACATAGGGTAAAACTTGATAAAACTAAATGAAGAAACAAGTAGACCCATTGCAGTGTTCAATCTATCAGTAACTGACTGATCACAAGACAGAAAATCAGTCAGGATATAGCTGATTTGACTTGCACTATTAATCAACTTGAACTAAATGAAGTTTATAGACTTCTCCATACAATAGCAGAAAAAAAAAATTTTTTTTCTGAAGGATATATGGGGTGTTCACAAAGATAGACCATGTTCTGAACTACAAAATGCATACTAGCAACTTTAAACTATATAAATTGTTCAAGTATATTCTTTACCACAATGGAACAAAATTAGAGCTGAATAACATAAATATAAATGGAAAGTCTCTTAGATAATTGTAAATTTTAAAACAGACTTCTAAAAAACTCAGTGCTTACTCCTTGGAAGGAAAGTTATGACCAACCTAGATAGCATATTCAAAAGCAGAGACATTACTTTGCCGACTAAGGTCCGCCTAGTCAAGGCTATGGTTTCTCCAGTAGTCATGTATGGATGTGAGAGCTGGACTGTGAACAAGGCTGAGCACTGAAGAATTGATGCTTTTGAACTGTGGTGTTGGAGAAGACTCTTGAGAGTCCCTTGGACTGCAAGGAGATCCAACCAGTCCATTCTAAAGGAGATCAACCCTGTGATTGCTTTGGAAGGAAAGATGCTAAAGCTGAAACTCCAGTACTTTGGCCACCTCATGCGGAGAGTTGACTCATTGGAAAAGACTTTGATGCTGGGAGGGACTGGAGGCAGGAGGAGAAAGTGATGACAGAGGATGAGATGGCTGGATGGCATCACTGACTCAATGAATGCGAGTCTGAATTAACTCCGAGAGTTGGTGAGGGACAGGGAGGCCTGGAGTGTTGGGATTCATGGGGTTGCAAAGAGTAGGACATGACTGAGCGACTGAACTGAACTGAACTGAAAAAACTCAGACCAATAAGAAGCATCAAACATTTTTAGAAAATGTTTTGAAAGAAAAAAAAATACAACTTATCAAAATCTGTGGAATCCAGTGAAACTTGTCCTTTGGAAAAAAATTAAGCATTAAATTAATACAATACAAAAATGCCAAGTCAATAACAAAATTCCACCTTAGAAAATTAGAGAAAGAAGATCAAATTAAAGCAAGCACAAAAGCAAGCAAACACACACACAAAAGAAATTTGAGTAGAAATTTATAAATGAAACAGGAAATGGAAGAGAAAATCAATAAAACCAGAAATTGGTTCTTTATAAAAATTAATAAAATTGATAAGACCCAAGCCAAACTAATAAAGAAAAAATAGAAAAGACATGAATTACTAATATAAGTACAAATGGAATCATTATTGTATTAAAGTACATTAAATAAATAATAAAGTATTATAATAATATGACCACAAAATTCATAACTTAAATGAAATGGAACAATTGTTTTGAAGGCACAGCTATGAGACTTCACAAAGAGAAATAGAAAACCTGAAGAGCCCAAAATTAATTAAGGAAATTGAATCAATAATTAACATCCTTCAAAAAAATATTCCTAAAAGCTAGATGGTTTTAATGGTAAATTCTATTAAACACTTAAAAAACAAATTGTACCAATTTTCCAAAATCTCCTTCAGAAAATAGAAACAGGAAACATATCTCAACTCATTCCATGAGACCATCATAATCATGATACACATAGCTGAAAAACACATTACAAGAAAGAAGGGGTCATGACAAACATGAATATATCTGTAAACATCTTGAACAAGCATCCTTTAAAAATTGATATGCCAAAATTTATAAAAACTATAATATACCTTGACCAAGTAGGGTCAAGAAAAAGCAGAGGAACCAGAGGTCAAATTGCCATTATCCTTTGGACCATACAAAAAACAAAGAGAATTCCAGAAAAATCATATACTTCTGCTTCATGACTATGCTAAAGCCTTTGGCTGTGTGGATCACAACAAACTGTGGAATATTCTTAAAGAGATGGGAATACCAGACTGCCACCTGAAAAATCTGTATGCAGGTCAAGAAGCAACAGCTAGAATCAAACATGGAACAATGGACTGGTTCAAAATCAGAAAAGAAGTACATCAAGGCTCTACATTGTTATCCTGCTTATTTAACTTATACGCAGAGTATATCATGGGAAATGCTAGGCTGAATGAAACACAAGCTAGAATCAAGATTGCCAGGAAAAATATCAATAACCTCAGATACTCAGATGACACTACCTTTATGGCGGAAAGTGAAGAGGAACTGAAGAGCCTCTTGATGACAGAGGAGAGTAAAAAAGTTGGCTTAAAGCTGAACATTCAGAAAACTAAGATCATGGCATCTGGTCCCATCACTTGGAGGCAAACAGATGGGGAAATAGAGACAGACTTTATTTTGTTTGACTCCAAAATCACTGCAGATGGTGACCACAGCCATGAAATTAAAATTTGCTTGCTCCTAGGAAGAAAAGCTATGACAAACCTGGACAGCATATTAAAAATAAGAAACATTACTTTACTGACAAAGGTTCACCTAGTCAAAGCTATGGTTTTTCCAATAGTCGTATATGGATGTGAGAGTTGGACCATAAAGAAGGCTGAGTGCTGAAGAATTGATGCTTTTGAACTGTGGTGATGGAGAAGACTCTTGAGAGTCCCTTGAACTGCAAGGAGATCAACGAACTCAATCCTAAAGGAAGTCTACTTGACTATTCATTGAAAGGACTGGTGATGAAGCTGAAGCTCCAATACTTTGGCCACTGATGAAAAAAGTTGACACATTAGAAAAGACCCTGATGCTGGGAAACATTGAAGGCAGGAGAAGAAGGGGACGGCAGTGGATGAGACTGTTGGATGGCATCACAGGCTCAATGGACATGAGTTGAACAAGCTTCAGGAAGTGGTGATAGACAGCAAAGCCTGCAGCCATGGGGTCACAAAGAGTGGGACACAATTGAATGACTGAACCGAACTGAACTGAGCTGAAGTAGGATTTAGGAAAGTTATTCAAGGTGGGTTTAGCATTCAATCTAACCAAACATACAAAAAGTCTAATGAAGAGAAAACATTTGAGCATATCAACTGAAACAGACAAATCATTTCACATAGGCATATCTTGGAGATATTGCAGGGTTCAGTCCCAGACATCACAATAAATCAGATACCACAATAATGAGTCACATCATTAGTAGCTGTCTTGTCTGACTCTGCAACCCCATGGACTGTAGCCTGCCAAGCTTCTCTGTCCATGGAATTCTCCAGGCAAGAATACTGGAGTGGGTTGTCATTTCATTCTCCAAGGGATCTTCCCCACCCACAGATCTAACCCAGGTCTCTTACATTGCAGGCAGATTCTTTACTACCCAAGACATCAGAGAAGCCCTATGAGTCACATTTCCAGTGCATAAAAATTTGCATTTACACCAGATGCTAAAGCTGAAACTCCAATACTTTGGCCACCTCATGCAAAGAGTTGACTCACTGGAAAAGACTCTGATGCTGGGAGGGATTGGGGGCAGGAGGAGAAGGGGATGACAGAAGATGAGATGGCTGGATGGCATCACCGACACGATGGACATGAGTTTGAGTAGACTCCAGGAGTTGGTGATGGACTGGGAGGCCTGGCATGCTGTGATTCATGTGGTCACAAAGAGTCGGACATGACTGAGTGACTGAACTGAACTGAACTGAATAGTCTATTGAGTGTACAACAGTATTTTTAATCTAAAAACAAAAGAACAATGTACATCACTTAATTTAAAAAATCTTATTGCTAAAAGATGTTAACCATCATCTTATCCTTGAGTGAATCGTAACAGTTACTTCAAAGATCACTGATCACAGATCATCAAAACAAACATTACAATAGTAAACAAGTTTAAAATATTGTGAGAATGAACAAAATGTGATACAGAGACACAAAGTGAGCAAATGCTGTTGGAGAAATGGTGCCTATAAATTTGTTCAATGAAGGATTGCAGCAGATCTTCAATATGTTAAATATATATATATACTTGGGAGGAGAAATAAAGTGAAGCATACTAAAACGAAGTAGTCTTGTACTAATTTACTTGTAAAAGCTCTCAATATAGTAAGAATTGAGAGTAATTTTCTCATTTTGATAAAGAATGTCACTTGTAGGGAATATGCTATGCACAGGGCTCTACTGTAATTAACAGGGCTTCTTTGAAAAATAAGAATGATTTTCTCATCACCCCCAGGCAAAGGACTGGGAGCAGTAAAAAGCACATTGTGGAAAGTCATCTTGAAAAGAAGATGCTGAAGTACTGACGTGACTGATGGAAAACCATTAGTGCCTATTCTCACGACCAGAGCCTTGAGGGAGTTGCTGAAAAAGGGCGTCACTAACTGAAGGGCTAAATAGAGTCATGAAAGGCCTGAAGGTCTGACATTGAGGACTGTGCTTTGTATATCTTTATCCCTGATCTGAGACTGTAAAAAACAGATATCTGTAAAGCACAAATAAGGAAGTAGAAGTTAATAATTAAAGGCAGGCAAGGATTAGGATCTGGGCTTTTGCCTGCACATGGCATCAGCTCCCTGACCCCCACCTAATTTCTGAGTCTTGTTTTTCCTTATGCTTCTGCAGCACCACTCCCTCAGGTCAGTTCGTTTTGAGGCTGGTCCCAACAGACAGCAAACAGTTGTCACTTGACATTATATTTAGTGGTGAAAGACTAGATGCTTTCCCCCTAACAAGACAGTTCAGTTCAGTTCAGTTCAGTTCAGTCACTCAGTCTTGTCCGACTCTTTGCAACCCCATGAATCGCAGCCTGCCAGACCTCCCTGTTCATCACCATCTCCCAGAGTTCACTCAGACTCACATCCATTGAGTCCGTGATGCCATCCAGCCATCTCATCCTTGGTAGTCCCCTTCTCCTCCTGCCCCCAATCCCTCCCAGCATCAGAGTCTTTTCCAATGAGTCAACTCTTCTCATGAGGTGGCCAAAGTACTGGAGTTTCAGCTTTAGCATCATTCCTTCCAAAGCAATCCCAGGGTTGATCTCCTTCAGAATGGACTGGTTGAATCTCCTTGCAGTCCAAGGGACTCTCAAGAGTCTTCTCCAACACCACAGTTCAAACGCATCAATTCTTCAGCGCTCAGCCTTCTTCACAGTCCAACTCTCACATCCATACATGACCACAGGAAAAACCATAGCCTTGACTGGGCGGACCTTAGTAGGCAAAGTAATGTCTCTGCTTTTGAATATACTATCTAGGTTGGTCACAACTTTCCTTCCAAGGAGTAAGCGTCTTTCAATTTCATGGCTGCAATCACCATCTGCAGTGATTTTGGAGCCCATAAATATTAAGTCTGACACTGTTTCCACTGTTTCCCCATTTATTTCCCATGAAGTGATGGGACCGGATGCCATGATCTTCGTTTTCTGAATGTTGAGCTTTAAGCCAACTTTTTCACTCTCCTCTTTCACTTTCATCAAGAGGCTTTTTAAGCTCCTCTTCACTTTCTGCCATAAGGGTGGTGTCATCTCCATATCTGAAGTTATTGATATTTCTCCCAGCAATCTTGATTCCAGCTTGTGTTTCTTCCAGTCCAGCGTTTCTCATGATATATTCTGCATAGAAGTTAAATAAGCAGGGTGACAATATACAGCCTTGACGCACTCCTTTTTCTATTTGGAACCAGCCTGTTGTTCCTGTCCAAATCCCAGCTTTGTGTTGGAAGTTCTAATCAGTGAAACAAGAAATATATATATATATATATATATATATATATATGCATATCCTAAAGGAAATCAACCCTAAATTCATTGGAAGAAATGATGATGAAACAAGCTCCAGTACTTTGGCCACCGGATGTGAAGAGCTGACTCATTGGAAAAGGCCCTGATACTGGGAAATATTGAAGACAAAAAGCTGAAGGGAGCAGTAGAGGATGAGATGGATCTGAAAACTTGCCCAGTCTCTACCTATTACCCATGTCCAAAGCTTCCTCAATATCTTTAGATATTTGTTTTAGCAGCATTCCCACTTCTGGTACCAATTTTCTTAGTATGTTCAGGTTGCTATACAAATTACCTCAGACTGGAGAGCTTATGAACAACAGAAATCTATTTCTCAGTTCTGTAAGCTGAGAGTTCAATAGATTCAGTGTCTAGTGGGAGCCTTCTTCCTTACTTAAGGTCATTCTCACTGCCACCTCACATAGTAGAAGGGGTAAGGAACTTTCATGGGCTTTTATTGTAAGGACTCCAGTACCATCAAGAGTCTTCCACTCTCATGACATAATGTGTCAGGGAATGTTTAACGGTAGGATTCCTATGTGCTGTTTTCTGTCTCTCATGAGCCCTCTGTTCCTTATCAGTTCCTGGTAACAGGAACAAGTGGAGCAGCATGCTGCTCCCAGGACTGAGGTCATGAGACAGGATGCATGCACGCATCTTCTTCATTAGCTTTTCCATATGGTGAAAGTGATTATTTACGACTCTCTTTTGATATGGATTGTCTTCTCGCTTGATGACCTCTATTACTCCTTGTTTCCTTGGTAACTTGTAAGTCTGGTCTTTTGATCTTTATCTTTGCTGAAGAAGCTACCTTGGAAAACAGTATATATACTCACACAGAGTTCAATAAAGCACCTTTGTTCCACTAGAGACTTAAGTCCCCGTGTCCTTCTCTCTCTCTCTCTCTCTCTCTCTCTCTCTCTCTCTCTCTCTCTTTCTGACTAACTTCTCTGGAGCATGGAAACCTGCCGAGCTCACTTTCCTGCCTGGGCTTTCAACACCTCCTCGAGAGGACGCCCTGTGCCTTCATAAGCAGTACAAGCCTTGTTCTATGGCTTTATTGGTTTTCTGCATAACCAAGAGAATGTTAGTCTCTTTCCTTCTTTCACTTTCTTATTGTTGACTCCAGACCACCAGGTTCTGGTCCATTAAAGGACCGCAACACTAATGATCTTCCAAAGGCCCCACCTCTTTATGCAATCATCTTAAAGGTTAAGATTTCAACATATTAATTTAGGGGCACACACACACTTACAAGGGCTTCCCTAGTGGCTCAAATGGTAAAGAATCTGCCTGTAATGCAGGATATCCAGGGTCAGTTCCTGGGCTGGGAAGATCCTTTGGAGAAGGACATGGAAACCAAGTATTCTCCAGTTTTCTTGCCTGGAGAATCCCATGGACAGAGGACCTTGGCAGGCTATAGTTCATAGGATCACACAGAGTCAGATACATTAAAGTGACTTAGCACACACTCACACACTTAGAAATAGTATGACATTAATTAAAATGGACTTATCAAGACATGAAAACATGTAGATAAATACTAAATTTTATTAAGCCTTAATTTTTACTGAGCCAAAAAGAGCCAGTCTGAAAAAGCTAAATATTAATATGATATCACTTAAATAACATTCTGAAAAAGATAAAACTGTAGAAACAGTAAAAAGGCCAGTTGTTGCCAGGGGTTGGGGGGTGTGGTTGAATTGGTAAGAAATATAGAATTTTTACATTAGTGAGGCTAAATGTATAATATTGTAATAATGAATACAAGGTAGAATGAACAAACCCAATTCATAGAATTTTATAGCACTAAAGGTAAACCTCAGTGTTTGAAAAATTTGAAAAGTTTCTTTAGGAGCTTGGAGAATCCCAGAATAGGATGCTGTGGGTTACAAAGTAATTTAAATGTATTATAAATGCATGAAAAACCTCACAGAATGGGTTCAGAGAATAAGCTTCTTACCTAAATAAATCTGGAAATGAATTGAGTCTATCAGTTCAGTTCAGTTCAGTCGCTCAGTTGTGTCCGACTCTTTGCAACCCCATGAATCGCAGCATGCCAGGCCTCCCTGTCCATCACCAACTCCCGGAGTTCACTCAGACTCACGTCCATCAACTCAGTGATGCCATCCAGCCATCTCATCCTCTGTCATCCCTTTCTCCTCCTGCCCCCAATCCCTCCCAGCATCAGAGTCTTTTCCAATGAGTCAACCCTTCACATGAGGTGGCCAAAGTACTGGAGTTTCAGCTTTAGCATCATTCCTTCCAAAGAAATCCCAGGGCTGATCTCCTTCAGAATGGACTGGTTGGATCTTGCAGTCCAAGGGACCCTCAAGAGTCTTCTCCAACACCACAGTTCAAAAGCATCAATTCTTATCATATATATATTCTTATCACATATATATTCAATACAGATATATATAATACAATATTATATATCTATCATATATATTTCATATATTATGTATAAGCTATAACATATATACTTATATATAGTAAATAAAATATATAATACTAAATATTATACATACTAATATATATGCTAATATACTAATATTATATATATTAATATCTACTAATAATCAGATAATTATATCTATAATTACATATAATATATAATTGTGCATTATATATATTATATATGATTATATATTCTATGTAAAATACACATTATAAATATCATGTTATACATATAGTATAATAATTATAAAGCATATTATCATATTAAGTATACAAATATATTATATAGTACATAGTATTTATACATACATATTTATGTATATATATATGGGATTTTCCAGGCAAGAGTACTGGAGTGGGGTGCCATTGCCTTCTCTGACATTATACATATTTTATATAATATAATGTATTATGTTCCATTATATAATACATATAATGTAAAACATATATAATAATATAAAATAATTATATGTAACAATAATATAATAAAATATTTATTAATAATATATTATATTTATTTAATATATAATTATATTGTTCAATTATATTTCTATTAATATAATTTTATTAATTAAATATTATTTATAATATATAAATTATATATTTTATAATATTATATAACATGTATGTATATGTTATATTATAATATAATATAAAATTATATAATATAGAATATATTATATGCATTATATATAAAATATATATTATACATTATACATTATATATAAAGCATTATATGTATTAAATATGTATTTAATAAAGATTTTATTATAAATTATAAATATTATATAAAATTATAAATTTTATATAATTCTAAAATTATAAATTTAATTTTTATAATACAAGGTATATTTATATTATTATTATATATTAAATAATATTATAAATTATGATATTGTATATTATATATATAATATATATTATGGAGTTATATATCTATGTATACTTATAGAAATCCTGGAGTTGTTGATGGACAAGGAAGCCTGGTATGCTGCGGTTCTTGGGGTCACCAGTAGTCAGACACGCCTGAGCAACTGAACTGACTGAATGTACTTCACTTTGTTTCACAGAGTCTAGGTCCATCCTATTGACAGAACTGCCGAGAGCAGAGTCGTTGCCAGCCTTGTTTACTGCATCTCCAGTATCTTGGACACTGTCAGGCATTTATTTAGTAATACTGAGTGCGTATTGATTAAGTGAATAAATTTACAAATGCATAAATGACTTAAATGAGAGTGTTACCTGAAGGTTATAAAAGAAATAGTATGATCTTCAGACCCGACTCCAGGTCAAGGCATTTTTAAAATCTATGTTTCTCCCCCCTACTTTATTGTTAACTGTGCCTTGAATCAGTTATATAGCTGTATATATTCATCTCTCCCCTCTCTCTTTCTTTGCTTCAGTCTGTCCAAGGGGATGTATAGCATCTTTTGACTAGACAAAACTATACGGATGTTTTTAAATTTTTTTATGCCCAGCATATGGGATCATAGTTGCCCCATGGGGATGGAACCAGGGCCCCTTGTAGTGGGAACATGGAGTCTTAACCACTGACCTGCTAAAAAAGTCACCAAAACTATACAGATTGATCCATGTAATAACGTTCATCAACATATCAGAATTTTTTAAAAGTCACACAATTTTGTATATTTTAGCTTTATAGTGTGTAGTCAGGAACTCTTAGCAGCTAGTAAATTTAGAATCCTTGCAGCATAGCATAAGAGTGGGAATTTTGGAAGCTCAACACTTAACGTCTTCAGTTTGAGTTCACCAAGATTCACACCATCAGTAAGCTCTACAAAGCCCTGCACTAGACACATTGTCTCCTTAACCAGTCAGTAGGCTTTCAATTGAGCAGCTATTTTTATTTGTTTTCATTTTTTAAAGCCACTATTTTTAATACTGATTTCTCATTAAACAGAAGAAATGTACATAATGCATAGGTAATTATTCTCTTTCTATTACATTAACATTTTAATACTTGACCCTAACAAAGCCCAGGAGAGGAAACAGCAAACTGGTATGAAGTACCTGCCAGCTAAAAGAAACATAGTGGATCAACCTCAGATTATGGGACACGATAAAAGGAAAATAAGTCCATATAAAACCAGCATCAAGCTGGGCCTGAATGCACATTAGTTCACTGAGGTCACACAACTATGAGATAAAACAGTCGGACACAACTGAGTGACTAAGCACAGCACACACGTACCCCCCAAACATCATTATGATTGTAAAAGTGTATTAGTTTACCTAATGCAAAGCCATTTAGAAATAATTTCTTGCTCAATAAAGATGTTTTCCTTACAAAATTTAATGCACATTATTTTGGCCAAAGCAACAGTGGAAGCTGATTACATGTCAGCTACATTAGACAGAGTGTCCTGCTTTATAATTGCTCTGCTGGCCTGAAAATCCTGGAGTAAGATTATGTGACAGCTGTTTCCCTGTTTCTCCATAAAATTGAGATGTTTGTTTCACAAAACAGCCCTGTGACCAGAGATTGCCTTTAATAGGCAACTAATAGATTTAATGAAATAAGGGAAATGGAAAACAATGACACAAAATATATAACTCTCATTGTTCTTGTCCTATTATTTTCATACCTTTATTTGGTAATAACTCTGTGTGTGTAGCATGTATGTGGACTTGTATTTCTAGAAATATTCTCATATGATACATATAAATGTATGAGGAAATGTATATATATATTTTTTCTTATATGACTTAATAAAAGAATAGAAAAATAGGAAGAGCTCATAAGGAAAAATGATAGAGTAAGGAATATAATCCACTATATCAACACTTTACTTGCCCTCTATAATATTCAGAGAGTATATTTCTCTACAGTGCAAAACTGTAACATGTACTTTAAATCAACAAGTATACCATAAATCTAAACATTTAATTTTAATTAATGTCTAGAACAGTATTTTACAAAATATTAAAAAAATATTTTGTAGCATTTTAAACATGCTGAAGTCCTGTCTCATTTCTTCTCTACCGTTTGATATTAACATGTATCATTGTATTTTAAAATTTTTATATAATTCCTATGTTTTTATATTTGTCCACTGATGAAGTATCTATTTCTCACACTAAACCAAGTGTTTCAAAGTAGAAAGTAATCTCTTTCCCCATTTTTGCTTTTCTAGCATCTGAAAAGTGTGTGTATGTCGATCTTTAGATCAAAAAAGAGTTGAGGCTGAAGATGCTCTCATGGATGTAGGTGATATTTAGTTGGATAAGATCTCCTAAGGGCTCCGTATCTCAGTGGTTAGAGGACCAGTCTTATAAACCAGGGGTGATTTGGTACCTCTTGTTCACCCCTGCTTTAGGGGCTTCCCTGGTGGCTCAGACTGTAAGAATATGTCTGCAATGCAGAAGATAGGGATTCCATCTAGGCAGGAAAAAATTAATTGGTGGTAAGAATTGGAATCAGCAAAGAAAACTGAACAAAAATCTTTCAATCCTTCCATAAAGAGGTCTATAGAAGGATGTTCTTGAAGCTAAGTGAAGTACTTCCACTTGTTGTATATAGAAATCTGCATGTTTTATAAAAATACTTTCATTTTCATGATACACACCAATGAATACATCACAGCTTTACATAATTTTCATGGCATGAACTATAAATCCATATTTTACTTTATCCTAAAGAATCTGAATAGGATGCAATGCTTGAAAGTGATATAATTATTAGCATAACCTAAAATTTATTCTGTATGACAAAAACAATAAACCAATCAAATTTTACATCATAGTGACATAAACTGCAAGTTGGGAGACTACAGACTGTAGCTACCATGCCTGAGCCAGTTCAGCAAATATATTTTGAGAATTTTATAGTAAAATTCTGAGCAGACTCAGAATTTTAAGTGTAGTGATAGTATGACAACACTTTCTGTATATTAAAATATTATAAACCTAAGAAAATACATAATGGCTTTTTAACTAAAATGTTTTGATTGACTTTATAGTTATGTATAAAAATACAAATGTGCAGAAAATGACATCAAAGAGCTTCTATGTGAATACCTCAAAAACCATCTTGCAGGACTTCCTCTTGTTTTGGAGGATTATTGTCTTGACCTGTTTTAATCCACAAATATTCTAAAAAGATCTCTATAAATTCTAAGATTCTAAATCAAATACTAACAAGAAATTTACTATTTTTATCTACAAGCTAAATTGTTTGTCAAAGAGTAATGAAAATATTAAACCAAAACACTAAATATCAAATTATATTAACATAGTAATTTAGATATAATAGAAATACAGTGTCACTCATTTTTTAAGGAAAATTAAAAATTACATGTATTTCCATATTTTTACTCAATAGAATATAAGGGTTGGTATGACAATTCTCAAAATTTGACATAGATAAAAAGCAGAGGAAGCCTACTTATGCAGATGCACTCCCAACCATCACCTCTATCTCTACCCCAAGCATATTGGGTATTAAAAAAGCAAGCTGAAAAAAATTTTATTCTGAAAACAAAACAAAAACATGTAATTGATCACTTCATGAGGCTATCGGTAATATATATATGAAATATTAATCTCTGTACATGTATTATGGAGGCTGGAAGATTTGAGATCTTCAGGGAAGACTGAAGCCTAAAGACCCAGGGAGAGTTATGCTCAAGTTTGAGTCGAAAGCAGTCAGCAATCCCACTGCTGGGCATACACACCGAGGAAACCAGAATTGAAAGAGACACATGTACCCCAATGTTCATCGCAGCACTGTTTATAATAGCCAGGACATGGAAACAACCTAGATGTCCATCAGCAGATGAATGGATAAGAAAGCTGTGGTACATATACACAATGGAGTATTACTCAGCCGTTAAAAAGAATTCATTTGAATCAGTTCTGATGAGATGGATGAAACTGGAGCCAATTATACAGAGTGAAGTAAGCCAGAAAGAAAAACACCAATACAGTATACTAACATATATATATGGAATTTAGGAAGATGGCAATGACGACCCTGTATGCAAGACAGGAAAAAAGACACAGATGTGTATAACAGACTTTTGGACTCAGAGGGAGAGGGAGAGGGTGGGATGATTTGGGAGAATGGCATTCTAACATGTATACTATCATGTAAGAATTGAATCGCCAGTCTATGTCTGACGCAGGGTGCAGCATGCTTGGGGCTGGTGCATGGGAATGACCCAGAGAGATGTTGTGGGGCGGGAGGTGGGAGGGGGGTTCATGTTTGGGAACGCATGTAAGAATTAAAGATTTTAAAATTAAAAAAATAAAAAACTAAATAAATAAATAAATAAAATTATACCTTAAAAAAAAAAAAAGAAGTATAATCTGAGGGATGTTATGGGGAGGGAGGTGGGAGAGGGGTTCATGTTTGGGAACGCATGTAAGAATTAAAGATTTTAAAATTAAAAAAATAAAAAACTAAATAAATAAATAAATAAAATAAAATTATACCTTAAAAAAAAAAAAAGAAGTATAATCTGAGGGATGTTATGGGGAGGGAGGTGGGAGAGGGGTTCATGTTTGGGAACGCATGTAAGAATTAAAGATTTTAAAATTAAAAAAAATAAAAATAAAAATAAAGAAGTATAATCTGGGACACCAAAAATGCACATTAAAGATGAGTCTACAAAATACATCCGAAAATATGTAATGAAACTTGATACTAAGAGAGCTAACAAAAAATTTGAGACAAATCTGTTTAGAATTCTAAGCAAGACAACCTTAAAAGAGCTATCAAATGAATATATGTGTATCCTCAAGGTGATAACGAATATATTTAATTGAAAATGCAAATAATTATGAAAATTAACTTAGCTTCAAGGGACATCAGCCAGTAGCAATGAAGATGGACAAATTAAAAATACTAGAAATACAGTCTTCAAAACAGTACAATATTGGTAAAAGAAAAGACAAATAGATCAATGAAACAGAATAAAGAGTACAGAAATAAACTTACACAAATATAGCTAACTGGTATTTCACAAAGAAGCAAAAGTATTATAACAAATTGTGCTGGACAACTGGACATACACATGTAAAATAAATTTTAAAAACTCTATACAGAACTTACACCCTTTAGGAAGATTAACTCAAAATGAATCGTAGACCTAAATGTAAAATGCAAATCTTTGAAACTGTTAGAAGATAATATAGCAGAAAATCTAGATAACGTTGCATTTGCAAAAACTTTTTAGTTACAACACCAAAAGCATAATCCATGAAGAATTGCTTAGCTGGACTTCATGAAAATGAAAAATTTCTGTTCTGCAAAAACACTTGTCAATGGGGAAATAAACTCTAAACTAGAAGAAAACATTTGCAAGCCACAGGCAACAAAGAATTTATCCAAAATATTTAAAGAACTCTTAACATTCAAAAATAAGCAAACATACAATTTAATAAAAAAAAAGGGACAAATATCTTAATGGACACTTCACCAAAGAAGATGTACAGATGGCAAATAAGCTTATGAAAACATACACCACATTATATGTCATTAAGGAATTTGAAATTCAAACAATAATAAGTACCACTTCCCTGGTGGCTCAGACGGTAAAGCGTCTGTCTATGATATGGGAGACCCGGGTTCGATCCCTGGGTTGAGAAGATCCCTTGGAGAAGGAAATGGCAATCCACTTCAGTACTCTTGCCTGGAAAATCCCGTGGACAGAGGAGCCTGGTAGGCTACAGTCCATGGGGTCGCGAAGAGTCGGACACGATTGAGCGACTTCACGTTCACGTTCACACACCTATTAAAATAACCAAAATTCATTCTAACGTATATACTATCACGTAAGAATTGAACCGCCAGTCTATGTCTGACGCAGGACACAGCATGCTTGGGACTGGTGCATGGGGATGACCCAGAGAGATGTTATGGGGAGGGAGGTGGGAGGGGGGTTCATGTTTGGGAATGCATGTAAGAATTAAAGATTTTAAAATTTTAAAAAAAAATAAAAAATTAAAAAAAAATAAATAAAATTTTAAAAAAAAAGAAAAAATAAATAAATAAAATAACCAAAATTCAAAACACTAGCAATATCAAATGCTGGTGAGGATGTAGAGCAACAGGAATTTTCATTTATTGCTGGTAAGAATGCAAAATGATGCAGCCACCTTGTTAGACAGTTGGGCAGATTCTTACAAAAGTAAATATTCTCTTGCCATACAATTCAGCAATCATGCTTCTTGGGTTGAAAGTTTATGTTGTTACAAAAACCCACACAGATCTTTATAGCAGCTTTATTTATAATTGCCAGAATATAGATGCAAACAAAGATGGCTTTCCAAAGGCAAATGCATAAATAAACTTTGATACATCCAAAAATTAAATATTATTCATAGCCAAAAATGACTCAGCTGTCAAGCTGTGAAAAGACATGGAATAATTATGAATGCATCTTGCTAAAGGAGATAAGCCAATCTGAAAAGAGTGGATATTTTATTTCCAACTATATGACCTCCTGGAAAAGGCAAAACTACAGAGGTAATAACAAGATCAGTGGTCACCAGGCATTAGTGGGGAGAGATAAATAGGTGAGGCACAGAGGATTTTTAGGGTAGCTAAACAACTCTATATGATTCTATAATGGTGCCTACATGTTACTGTGCATTTGCTCAAATCCGTAGAATGTGCAACGCCAAGAGTGAACTCTAATGTAAACTATGGGCTCTAAATGAAAATGATATATTCAAGTAAGATCATGGATTGTAACCAATGTACCACTTTGGGTAAGGAGTTATACTTTCCTCTCTATTTTGCTTTAACTTAAAACTGTTCTGAAAATAAAGTCCACCTGAAAAATTCTAGAAATAAAAAGAAGTCATTGAGACAAACATGTCACACAGTAGACTGAATTTTAAATCAATTAAGATAAAACTGACTAATTGAAATACAAAACAAAATTTGTACAAAGATTCTAAAAACTATGAAAAATGCTCCCATAAGACATAGAAGCTAGATTAGATGGCTCCTATATATGCCTATAATGAATTCCAGAACAGAAAATGTTTGATTTGAACTAGTATTCTATGTATTAAAGCTCATATTTTATCAGAAGAAAAATGTAAACAGTCAATATTACTCAGATTAAAAGCAAACTCTTGCGTCCTGAACAATCAAATTCAATTCATACAAACATTATGGAAAAAATAAATAAACCAAACATGATGAAATAGAAAAAGGAAGGCAGTAAAGGACTAAGGTAAAAGAATAGCCTTATAAATAAAAATACAAAATAAAGTAGTAGAAACAAAGCTCCATTTTATTAGTATGATAAATAAATGTGGATTTACTTATAAGACCATCGAAAAGGATAAATTTTAGATGAAAGTGGAAAAGTTTTTTCTAAAGTCATTATACCATAATAAAGATTAGTTTTGTACTTATGATTTTACTCCTTAAAGTAAGCCATGACATGACATTGAACCATTTGGATATTTAAGTTTTGGTAGGATTTGGAACATAAAAATTTACCATATTTAAGCATTAATTCAGTTCTATTAATTAATAATATAGTTATTTTTCCCATAAAAGTAAATACAGTTATAATAATTATAATCAGAGATATTGGTGTCTGACTGGGTTTTAATCCCTTTTCTCTCATTCACACACTGTTAAGGCACATTACTTACCCTTTATGTTTTTCATTTTCTTTTAAAATAACAGTATCCATTTCACAGGGTAATTATTAGTGTGAACTAGGTTGAGATAGACAAAGTGCTTAAGCAATGGCTGAATGTGATAGACTTTCTGTAGTATCTCTTATAGTATGTCCACTACTTATGAATGCACTCTGTTCTGAGAGTGTGTTTGTAAACCCAATTTGTTCATAAGTCCAACAAAGTTAACCTAGGTACCCGACTACACAATCAGCTATATAGTACTGTTCTGTAATAGATGTATAATAGTTTTCACACAAATAATACATAAGAAAGAAAAACACAGAAAATAAAGAGAACATTTTAATCTTACAGTATGATATCATGAAAGGTACAGTAGTACAGTACAACAGCTGGCATATAGGGACATGTTCTCATCTTTGAAATGCCACAATTTGAAGGTTCAAATGTAGGGAACTTACTGTAGTACCCTCCAACATAACATTCCTTAGAGAAAATACTAGATCTTTCGTAACTTAACATGTCATTAACCAAACAGCAAACCATGTTTGCCAATACAGTCATCTTCTCTCTCTCTCTCTTTTTTTTTTTTTTACATATATTAGCATTTTAGAGTGACAGGCCAAAACAATGAGACAGTAATTAAGTTTTGGAAAAAGAGATTGTTTTATATCAGCTAGTATCTCTTTAAGTATTTTCTCAGATCCTTTCTCTCTCTCTTCTCCTTCTGGGACTCCTATAATATGAATCTGGTGTATTTAATGTTGTCCCAGAGGTCTCTTAGTTTGTCTTCATTTCTTTTTCCTTTTTTCTATATTCGGTTCTGTGGCAGTGATATCAACCATTCTGTTCTCCAGGTCATTTATCTGTTCTCCTGGCTCAGTTATTCTGCAATTTATTCCTTATACTATATTATCCATCTCTGTTTGTTTGTTCCTTAGTTCTTGTAGGTCTTTGGTAAACATTTCTTGCTTCCTCTCCATTATTTTCCCAAGATCCTAGATCATCTTCACTATCATTGTTCTGAATTCATTTTCTGAAAGGATGTCTATCTCCACTTCATGTCGTTGTTTTTCTAGGGTTCTATTTTGTCTCTTCATCTGGGACATAAGTTTCTGCTTTTTCATGCTGATTATCTTTCTGTAATATGGTTTACATTTTAGTAGCTGTGGGACTCTTGTTCTTCTGGTCTTTTCTGTCTGCCCTCTGATGGAGGACCTGATGGGAAGAACTGGCAGTGGGAAAAAGTGGGTCTTGCTCTGGTGGGCAGGGCCTTGCTCAGTAAGGCTTTAATCCAATTATCTCCCTCCCTGTTAATTGTTTGCCTTGAGGTAATCCAGCCCTTGATTCATTAACTTATATGCAGAGTACATCACGAAAAATGCTGGGTTGGAAGAAGCACAAGCTGGAATCAAGATTGCCGGGAGAAATATCAATAACCTCAGATATGCAGGTAACACCACCCTAATGGCAGAAAGTGAAGAAGAACTAAAGAGCCTCTTGATGAAAGTGAAAGAGGCTTAAAGTTCAACATTCAGAAAACAAAGATCATGGCATCCGGTCCCATCACTTCATGGCAAATAGATGTGGAAACAGTGTCAGACCTTATTTTTCTGGGCTCCAAAATTACTGCAGATGGTGACTGCAGACATGAAATTAAAAGATGCTTGCTCCTTGGAAGGAAAGTTATGACCAACCTAGACAGCATATTAAAAAGCAGAGACATTACTTTGTCAACAAAGGTCCGTCTAGTCAAGGCTATGGTTTTTTCAGTGGTCATGTATGGATGTGAGAGTTGGACTATAAAAAAAGCTGAGCCCCGAAGAATTGAAGCTTTTGAACTGTGGTGTTGGAGAAGATTCTTGAGAGTCCTTTGGACTGCAAGGAGATCCAACCAGTCCATCCTAAAGGAGATTAGTCCTGGATGTTCATTTGAAGGACTGATGTTGAAGCTGAAACTGGCCACCTTATGTGAAGAGCTGACTCATTTGACAAGATCCTGATGCTGGGAAAGATTGAGCGCAGGAGGAGAAGGGGATGACAGAGGATGAGATGGTTGGATGGCATCACCAACACAATGGACATAGGTTTGGGTGGACTCCAGGAGTTGTTGAAGGACAGGGAGGCCTGGCGTGCTGCGGTTCATAGGGTCGCGAAGAGTCGGACATGACTGAGCGACTAAACAACTGAACCCAGCCCTGTGGTGTATGGGCTCTAAGATAGCATTAATGGCAACTTCAGAGACGGCTTATGCCAAGGGAGACCTTTCCAAACTGCTGCTGCCTGTTCCTCTGTCCTTATGGTGAGCCCCTGCTGACCAAAGGTTTCACAGAAGGCCCTCCAACACTAGCAAATAGTTTTGGCCCAGTCTCCCATGACATTACTGCTCCTTTGCTATGGGTCTTGATGCTTGCAAGATTTTGTTTGTGCCCTCCAAAACTGAGTCTCTGTTTCCCCTAATCCTATGGAAGTCCTATAAGCAAATCCCACTGGTCTTCAAGGTCAGATTCCCTGGGATTCCCAGTCTCTTTATTGGATCAGACCAGGCTGGAAGTGGGGTTCATAACATTCACAACAGTTGGAGAACTTGTTTTCCAGTTTGTGAGTCATCCACCCAGCGGATATGAGATTTGATTGTTTCATAATTGTGCCCCTCCTACTGTCTTGCTGCAGCTTCTTCTTTGTCTTTGGACCTTGGGTTTTCTTTTTTTCTTTTTTGGTGAGTTCAGTATCCTCCTGTCCATAGTTGTTCAACAGTTAGCTGCAATTTTGGTGCTTTCTTAGAGGAAATGAGCTCACATCCTTCAACTCCACCATCTTGAATCTGAAGTAGGTACTCTTTTTAAAACCATATTTTTAAACAATTTTTATCATTAGTTTAGGAAAAATATATATCTAGTATATGTATTTAATATATATTTGTAATAAATATATATCAAATATTTATTTTCCTTAAATTAATGATAAAATTGTTAAATATATATGTATATATGTATACATACATATATATTTATGTATATATATATAAAACTGTTGAAGAAATTATCTGAACATGTTATGTAACATGTTTGAAGGGGATTAGAACTATAAGTAGTGCCTAGTAGCTCCATCCCTGGCCTTAGGAAAGTTATTTACCATATCTTGGTCTTGGTTTCCTCAGCTGCAAAATGTGTCTGATTTAATAATTTTTAAGATTGTAAACACAGTGGATGTAAACTGCCAAATTATAGACACTTTGTGTTTTATTTTCCTTTCTCTAGCACAGTAAATTCAAATTTCTAAGAAGCTTAGGAAATATTGGTATGTGCAAAACTAAGTTATTAACTAATCCATTCTAGCTTTTTGCTCTTTCACTCCTACTGCTATTACTCTCATTGAAACAGTGCTATTTTCTGCCTGGGCTATTACAATAGACATGAAATTCCAGTGTTCACAATGGCCTTCCAATGTCACATTTCTCTCATCTGTAATTAAATTCCCAAGGACTGCTTTAAGGAATATTATCTTGAAACATAACTCCAAATAATATACTTTTCGGTGATTCTTCTGGGTTTACAGGATGTCAGAACCTTTTGTCTGTATTTAAGGCCTTCATATCCTGACCATGACTAATCTTTCCATCTTCATTTACATATAGTTTTATCATGCACTTAAGATTCACTCTCACATCTCAGCTTCTGCTCATTGCAGAAACTATGTTTGAAGTGCATTCCTTCCTTACAAAATGAAAGCTTTCCCCTTCTTCCAGGCCTACTTAAAATACTAAGTCTACTGAAAAATTTTCCTTAAAAACATTCTCAAACACAACAACAATACTCTTCAATCCACAGACCCATACCTTTCATGACAAATGGAAACTTTCCATTTTGAATTAAAGTTATGTTTTATACATATAAAAGGCTCTGTTTAGTTTCCCACCAACTTTCCTTCCAAACTGAAGACTGTTGACTTCTTAAAACAACAACATTTTGTCTTTACATTTGTTGTATATAGTGTATTGTCTGACACATATACTTTTTAATGGTAGATCGAGCTCTTTGCTTTAAGAGGGTATATTTTGCTCTCAAACTCTTTGTCTAAATGTACAATGGAAATTCCTTTGCTATAAATTAACTTTGTATAGTAATCTACAGTGATATATTTATGCTTTATTCACTGTTTTGTTATAATTTATATAATCTATATCATAATGTTCTTGATCCTGCAGTGAAAGTGGAGACTTTTACCCTCAGGCAGAGGCCTAATTTTGTATGCCTCAAGAAAATCAAATCAGAAGTTAGCATATAAGAAAGTAATATGTGTAAATAATGTGACTAATACATATATACATATGAAATTTTATATGTGAGATAGATGAAATGCAATATTTATCACCTTATATTTAAATAAGGTGAATATCTATTTTTGCATATATGGACAAATAGATATTCTGTTTAAAATCTGGTTACTCTTACCTAACATAAAATATCAGGGTCAAAAGAGCTCTGAGAAGCATACATATTACAGTCAACAGTTGCTAATTAGCCTGTTGTTTTTTGGGAGGAGCAATCTGTAAGGCATGTAGGATTATTCCTCCACCATGGATGGAAGCCAGGCCCCTTGCAGTGGAAGACTGAAGTCTTCACTACTGGACCTCCAAGGTAGTCCTGATGCTAATTATTGTTCTAATGAAAGCAATTGCATCTAACTCTTAGTGACCTCTGAATAAAGTTCTTTCTAAATGAAACTCTCCTCTTTAGGTTATTTTTTTAAAAAGTAAAACTTCATGGTTGAGCTTTCCCCAAAATTTATATTTAAATTATACTTATGATACTCAAATGGTATAGAAAACATGATGATCTTAGCAGTCATAACTTTTCCTTATCCAGTAGAATGTATACCTAGTAAAAAGTAACTTTTAGGACTTCAAAAAATGCTTAATTATGCTGGAGATGATCTGACAATTTGGTATGGCCTTTCTAAATTCAAAATTTTTCACCTACCACTGGACAATATTCCTTAAGAAATTGTTGGTAGCATACTAATCAGACAACTAGATGTGACTTTTAAAATAGGACTTAGACATTTAGTTACACAAATGATTTATTACATAATCTTTGACTTTGATAATAGAAGGGAGGTAATTTAGGCAGTAGCAATACATATATCCAATTCGCTCTATTTTACCACTGTGCTTGAATTTACAGCTTTACATTCAGTATTCTCCTTACATTGTTTATTAATTTGAGGTGAGGACTGAAGTACTTTCAAAACTAGGTCAGCAGAAAACTTCTGTTTCTGGCTAAGAAAAGTAGTGTTTAGCCAAATAATTCCTCCATGGGAATGGTCTAGAAATCTAGAAAAATTGCAAATGTATTTATTTGCTAATTTGATGGCTTAATAATTTTTGTTTTATTTAAAGGTAGCAGAATGTTGCTGAGACAATTATGAAAGGCTATATTTTATAGAGTGTAAGTATGGAGAGATGAGCAGATGTCAGCCACTTCTTCTTTTAGGATATTTCTGTTTCTAGGTATTTGGAAACAGGCTGGTGTAAACACAGGGCTTGAGAAAAAGATGGCAGTTGAGCATCAGAAAAGATCAGCAAGTTTTCGAATTTTTGTGTGACTGAAGACATGAAATTTGAAGATGAGAATGTACAAGATTCTGGTAAAAAGAAAGGTTAAAGAACTGAGCATAAATGCAGATGAGTTTTTCAATCAAGATATTTTCAAATTATAAACAATGTAAGTAACAAGTGAAGAAAGTGAGTCAAAACTTTCTGAAAAACATAATAGAATTTTCTTTTGTCTCAATGTGCTGAATGGACAAAGATTACAAGGTTCAGACCCCAGTGGGAGGCCAACTCAGTGAATATCTCAGTGATTTGGAATCACTGGAGGGATATGATGAGAAGTAGGTGGTGAGTGTAAAACACATAAGACATATTATTACTGCAACTGTAGCTCATCTCAAAATCAGCAAGTTCATAATTAGAGTCAGTTCATCAGTTCCTCAGCTAGGAATAGATTTGACAAAAAGCTTTGATAGAAGAAGTTACACAATTTAGAACATATACTCTTCAAACAACATCAAATATTTGCTGAAATTACTAGAGTTGCCAAAAGATAGGACCAAATGACCAAAATATAAGAGAAAATTCAGTCAATAGAAGTAAGATGAGAATTTTAAAGTGTCTGTGTTTAATATCTGTAATGAAATACAGGAAGAGGTAGAAAAAAAGAATAATACCAGAGAATCTGTACAATTTTAAGTGAAGTGCAGTGTTTAACATAGTTTCTTCCAAGATTTTATGTGTGTATATAACATAAGCTCAAACTATATTGAAGCTACTATATAGAAAAGTCATAGTTTTAAGATATAATGTCATGAGTTGTATCTCTCTTGAATTCTTGAAGTGCTAATTGGGGAAATTTAGAATAAACATTAAACAATACTGGAAAATGTTTTTACCAGGGAAATTTGACTCAATAAATGTTTAAAATAAAATGTAGCAAAGAACTTTATTGGGGATAATCTTTCCCTTAGGCTGATACTTTCTAGTAGAAATACACACACACACACACACACACACACACACACATATATATATATATATATATATGGTAACTCTTGAACTCTCTCTTTATTCCATATTAGCTGCTTAAAGGAAAGAGTGGACTTTATGGTTGGCAGTTGTAGTAGAAAGAATTCTAAGATGGCTCCCAAAATTCCCAGACCTTAGTATTAACATGCTCCATAATCTCTTTCCCTTGTTTGTAGGAAGAATTGATTGATGGAATTCACTCCCATGATGATGTTACACTAAATGACAAAGGTGAATGCATTTTGCAGATAAAAGCAGTCTTTAATCAGTTTGACATTGAATTAGTCAGAAGAAAAAAATATTCTAGGCTGGCCTGCCTTATCAGGTGAATCCTTAAAAGACTGTTCAGGCTCTTGTTGAGATCAGAGAGATGCTCCATCTGGTCCTGAATAAAAAACCTACCATGTGTTCAAGAAATAAGCTCTGTCCATAGTCACATGAGCTTAGGAGAGGACCCTGAGCCTCAGCCCTGCCCAATGTGACTTTGTAGGATGTGATTCCCTGCACCCAGTACCCATAATAGACATGCCTGGTCTTCTGACATATGTGTGAGGTAATACGTGAGTGTTGGTTTAAACCAGTAAGTCTGTAGTAATTTCTATGCATTGATAGACAGTTAATACAGTAAGTTTAGGATAAGTCTGTAAGAAACATTGCTCAATATTTTATTCTTTGAGAGCTTCCTGATCACAAGATGCATGGGACAATTCTCTCTACATGGAAATCCTGTAATTTTTCTAGTTGTGCTTTTGGTTAGTAAACCAAAACCAGGAATAAATAGTAACAAATTCCCTTCACACAAATGTAAAATCATGCTCTTCATTCAGCTTTATTAATGGTAAAAGTAAAGTTTAGACCTCAATCAATCTAAATCCTGAATATCTCTCTCAGATGGTTCTGAATTAGTATGGAGAAAAGAAAAACATTCCTTACAAACCCCCAAATCTACAATATTTTCTCTTGTTGTAGAGTAATAATGCATTACCAACATTACACATCATTACTGCTAAACAAGGCAACTGAAAGAGAAATGAAGCAACCAGGAAATAAAGTACATCATGGGGGAAAGTGGCATTTCTCTAACAAAATCTATAACAGTTTCAATGTAATCATCAAAACAAACACCCCTGAGATTCATTATTTTCTTCCTGATGTTAAATGGGTTGAAAATTTAACTTTTCTTCTTAAATGCACAATTACAAAGATGGTCACAGTAGAAGAATAATCATTACCAACACGGCGTCCTTGAATGATGCTGGAGTTGTTGTTTCATATGAATTTGCATAACTGGCAGCTTTGAGTTTCCTAAACCTCTTTGGCAGAAATAGTGCCCCAATTGTTTTTTTCCAGAAACAAGATGACAGTGTTCTTAAATAAAATTGTCGTTAAATTTTCTTTTGAATTATGAGTGTATGATTAAATAAATATTGTCTGCTGAAACTAGCTGTAAAGATAAGTCTTTCATGACAGTTCACGTATTTCATATGCAAATGTTTTGGCCCCTTTTTATATTGGAAGGGTGGAAAAAAATGTTTGGTATCTATTTAACTTGAATGTACTATCAAATCAGATGCATAAGCTTCTGAAGCCAAATAGCTATTTTATTGTATCATGTTATTAAAATGGCACATTTTGTACTGAAGACAATTCAGTGATATATGCTGACTTTCGTATGCATGATGTACTATCAGAAAGAAATACATCTTATTAAATATAAATTATTGAAGAGAAATGTGAAGTTTTTACAATATGTCTATATGAATTTTCCACACACACACACACACATATATATGAGTTTCCAAATTTTCATCTGAATTTCTCTTCACAGTTATCATACATTTTACCACAAATATCTTTGGATTCCTTAAAATACTTCAGAAATATATATTAGTTCCTTTAATGAAACATCTCTTTAGATTATTTTGAATTGAACTTCACCTGATTTACTGTGTGCATACTTTGCTTAATATCATAATTTATTACCTCAATTAAAAACAAATTTCCCTTGTTTAAAGATTCAAAAGATTGATAGGACTTATTTTTCTATAGACTATAAAGTTTAGGTCTAATAATTATTTAAAAATAAAAGTATGCTGGATGAGAAATAATGTAAATACTTGTACTTTAGAAATATGGGATGATTTCTCATTCCCTACAGATTAGTTCAGAAACACCATACTTTCCTGTTTTGTTAATATCCATTGCCTCCTTTCACTGACAGAGTGGCAATGGGTCCTGATGTCATTTGTGCAAAGTAATAAACAGTCTTTCCTGAAAATCCTCACTCTTCTTTAAATGTGTAATTTTGTTATTACCTTATTTCATGGTGGGCCCACTTTGCATCTGCCCCCAAATCTCCTTTTGTGTAAGCTAGTAGCCCCCTTCCTAATTACTATTGTGATTGTTGCTTTTAAAAGAGTGCACCAATGAATAAGTGCAACTCATAAAATATTATTGCTTTTTATATCTCTGGAGCAAAAAGCAAATGATTCTAAAAACACAACACAGGAAAAAAAATGAATTCTTAGAATTAAATCTCTGACAGAAAGAATGATTAAGAAAATAAAAGGTCAGAGATGCAGAGAAAAGAAAAACTCACAATTAAAAGATAGAAAGTAGAAGGAGGGGGTGAAAGAAAGAGGTGCTAAATGATAGAGCTCAAATGATAACACTGTGTCCTGTGATAGAAGATAAAATCAAAGAAGGACCAAAAATCTATGTGAATGCTGAGAAGTGTGAAAAAGAAAACATTAAATTAATAACAAACAAAATGACTCCAATGAATTTGAAAAGAAAAGCATTTACTGCAGAATGGTAGACTAGAAAGCTAAATTCTATAGAGGCTGAACGAGTCTGTAATCTATTATCTCAAAGTCGGTCTCTACCTATGACTTTCCCATGAGTGTCTAGGAGTCTCCAGTGGAGGCGTGGGTTCCCTGTGGCCTGCTGCAGGCTTGGGAGCAAAGAGTGTAGCAGTGCCTGCATGGGACCTTTGGCAGGAGGTCGCCATGGTCTTCATTACCTCCATCATACATTGGCATCAGGTAAATAAAAAGGAGGGAACACAGTCCCCACACATAAACAGAAAATTGGATTAAACATTTACTGAGCATGAGCCCAACCATCAGAACTAGACCCGGTTTCCCCCTCAGTCAGTCTCTCCTATCAGGAAGCTTCCATAAGCCTCTTATCCTCCTCCATCAGAGGGCAGACAGACTGCAAACTATAATCACAGGAAACTAACCAATCTGACCACATGAACCTCAGCCGTGACTAACTCAGTGAAACCATGAGCCATGCTGTGTAGGGCCACCCAAGATGGATGGGTCATCTGTAGAGTTCTGGCAAAACATGGTCCACTGGAGAAGGGAATGGCAAACCACTTCATTATTCTTGCCTGGAGAACCTCATGTACAGTATGAAAAGGTAAAAAGATAGGACACTGAAAGATGAACTCCCTAGGTCGGATGGTACCCAATATGCTGCTGGAGATCAGTGGAGAAATAACACCAGAAAGGATGAAGAGACAGAGCCAAAGCAAAAACAACACCCAGTTGTGGATGTGACTGGTGATGGAAGTAAAGTCTGGTGCTATAAAGAGCAATATTGCATAGGAACCTGAAATGTTAGGTCCACGAATCAAGGCAGATTGGAAGTGGTCAATCAGGAAATGGCAAGAATGAATGTTGACATTTCAGGAGTCAGCAAGCTAAAATGGACTGGAATTAGTGAATTTAACTCAGATGACCATTATATGTACTACTATGGGCAAGAATCCCTTAGAACAAAAGGAGTAGCCCTCAGAGTGAAAAAAAAAGAGTCTGAAATGCAGTATTTGGATGCAATCTCAAAAACAGCAGGATGATCTCTGTTCATTTCCAAGGCAAACCATTCAATATTACAGCAATCCAAGTCTATAGCCTGACCAAGAATGCTGAAGAAGCTGAAGTTGAACGGTTCTATGAAGATTTACAAGACCTTCTAGAACTAATACCCCAAAAGATGTCCTTTTCATCATAGGGGACTGGAATGCAAAAGTAGGAAGTCAAGAAATACCTGGAGTAACAGGCAAATGTGGCTTTGGAGTACAGAATTAAGCAGGGCAAATAGTAATAGAGTTTTGCCAAGATAATGCACTGGTCATAGCAAAAAATACAGGAGAAGACTCTACACCTGGACATCACCAGATGGCCAACACTGAAATCAGATTGATCATATTCTTTGCAGCCAAAGATGGAGAAGCTCTATACAGTCAGCAAAAATAAGACCAAGAGCTGACTATGGCTCAGTTTATAAACTCCTTATGGCAAAATTCAGACTTAAATTGAAGAAAGTAGGGAAAACCACTACACCATTCAGGTATGACTTAAATCAAATCCCTTATGATTATACAGTGGAATTAAGAAATAGATTTAAGGGACTAGATCTGATAGAGAGAGTACCTGATTAACTATGGATGGAGGTTCAAGACATTACACAGGAGACAGGGATCAAGACCAGCCCCAAGAAAAAGAAATGCGAAAAAGGCAAAATGGCTGTCTGAGGAGGCCTTACAATAGCTGTGAAAAGAAGAGAATTGAAAGGCAAAGGAGAACAGGAAAGATATACCCATTTGAATGCAGAGTTCCAAAGAATAGCAGGGAGAGATAAGAAAGCCTTCCTCAATGATCAGTGCAAAGAAATAGAGGAAAGCAATAGAATGGGAAAGACTAGAGATCTCTTCAAGAAAATTAGAAATACCAAGTGAACATTTCATGCAAAGATGGGCTCAATAAAGGACAGAAATGGTATGGACCTAACAGAAGCAAAAGATATTAGGAAGAGGTGACAAGAATACACAAAAGAACTGTACAAAGAAGATCTTCATGATACAGATAATCATAATGATGTGATTACTCACCTAGAGCCAGATATCCTGGAATGTGAAGTCAAGTGGGCCTTAGGAAGCATCACTATGAACAAAGGTAGTGGAGGTGATGGAATTCCAGTTGAGCTATTTCTAATCCTAAAAGATGATGCTGTGAAAGTGCTGTACTTTATATGCCAGCAAATTTGGAAAACTCAGTAGTGGCCATAGGGCTGGAAGTTGTCAGTTTTTATTCCAATCCCCAAGAAAGGCAATGTCAAAGAATGCTCAAACTGCTGCACAATTGCACTCATCTCACATGCTAGCAAAGTAATGCTCAAAATTCTCCAAGCCAGGCTTCAGCAATACATGAACCAAGAACTTCCAGATGTTCAAGCTGGTTTTAGAAAAGGCAGAGGAACCAGAGATCAAATTGCCAACATCTGTTGGATCATTAAAAAAGCAAGAGAGTTCCAGAAAAACATCTATTTCTGCTTTACTGAATATGCCAAAGCCTTTGACAGTGTGGGTCATAGAAAACTGTGGAAAATTCTGAAAGAGATGGGAATACCAGGTCACCTGACCTGCCTTCTGAGAAATCTGTATGCATGTCAGGAGGCAACAGTTAGAACTGGACATGAACAAGAACCTGGTTCCAAATTGGGTAAGAAGTCTTTCAGGGATGTATATTGTCACCCTGCTTTTTTTAACTTCTATGCAGAGTACATCATGAGAAATGCTGGGCTGGATGAAGCACAAGCTGGAATCAAGACTGCTGAGAGAAATATCAATAACTTCAAATATGCAGATGACACCACCCTTATGGCAGAAATTAAGAAGGACTAAATAGTCTCTTGATGAAAGTGAAAGAGGAGAGTGAAAAAATTGATTTTTCAGAAAACTAACATCATGGCGTCTGGTCCCTTCACTTCATGGCAAATAGATGGGGAAATAGTGGAAACAGTGGCTGACTTTATTTTGGGGGGGCTCAAAAATCACTACAGATGGTGATTGCAGCCATGAAATTAAAAAACACTTGCTCCTTGGTAGAAAAGCTATGACTAACCTAGACAGCTTATTAAAAAGCAGAAACATTACTTTGCTGACAAAGTTCCATCTAGTCAAAGCTATTGTTTTTCCAGTAGTCATGTATGGATGTGAGAGTTGGACTATAAAGAAAGCTGTGTGCCGAAGAATTGATGCTTTTGAACTGCGATGCTTAGAAGACTCTGAGAGTCCCTTGGATGGCAAGGAGATCCAACCAGTCCATCTTAAAGGAAATCAGTCCTGGATGTTCATTGGGAGGACTGATGCTGAAGCTGAAACTCCAATACTTTTGCCACCTGATGCGAAGAACTGACTCATTTGAAATGACCCTGATGCTGGGAAAGATTGAAGGCAGGAGGAGGAGGGGATGACAGAGGATGAGACGTTTGGATGTCATCACTGACTCAATGGACATGAGTTTGAGTAAACTTGGGAGTTGGTGATGGACAGGGAGGCCTGGCCTACTGCAGTCCTTGGGGTCTCAAAGAGTTGGACACGACTTAGCAGCTGAACTGAAACAGGACAATAAAGAAACATCTCCTTAATGCACAACACAGAGAACGTTGCCACTATTTTCTAATAACTTTTTATGGACTATAATGTGCAAAAATATCAAGTTACTCTGGTTTACATCTGAAACTAATAAAGTATACTATACTTCAATGAAAAAGAAAAAAAGAAAGAGAAAAACAACTCCTTTCCTGCTTCAGAGTGATTTACTGAGTATCTGTCAAGAGAAGAAGATCAGTCTACCATAGAGAAGGGTAAAAGGGAATAGACCATCTCCTCTTTTGTTACAAAAGTGCAAAACCTGCCAGAATATGAGAGTGAAAGAACACTGGGAAATCCCCTACCAGGCTTCATACTAACCACAAGGTAACTGCATCCCAGGGACAGGAACCCTCTTGTACTCTGAAAATAACTATTTAAAAGCAAAACTCTAAAACAGTTTAGTCACTGAGTAGATTGACTCAATCCTTATACTAACAGTCTGATAAAACATAAGATATGACCATTTCCAAGCAGAAATACAATACACCTAAGTCTTTGGTTTTTGTTTGTTTATTTGTTTTTTCCTTTGCACAGTGTTTAAAATTCAAGTAAAAATTTCAGGATTTATAAAAAAGCAAGATGGCAAAAATCAGATTCATGATAAAAAATAAAGTCATCTGAGACCCAGAGATATACAAAATGCTAGAACTATAAGAATTATGACTTTTAAAATAACTATATTCAATATATTAAATGTTGCAGTGAAAAAAGTAAACAGCAAGCATGAGCAGATAAAATTTTTGCAAATAAATGGAACCCATAAAAAGAAGACAAATAAAAACACCATATGAAAAACTCTTAATGAGTGCATGAAGAAGGTGAACACAGCAGAGGAAATAATCACTGAACTTGAAGAGATAAATACGTGTAGCACCCAAAATGTAATGCAACATATAATGCACACAAACAGAACAGAGCATTCAAGGGCTGGAGGATATATCTAAAAGTCTACATATGTGTTACTGGAGTGTAGAAAGGAGAAAAGAAAGAATCAATCAGAAGAATCACTTGAGCTGAAAATAGCCAAGAATTTCCAAAGTAAATGAAAGTCCACAAATCTACATAAATGGATTGTAGAATCCATGAGAATTAGACAATCCATTGAGAATCACAACAGTTTTCTTATAAGAAACTATGTAAGCAGAAGACAAGATGAATACCTAGTGGATGACTTTTTTACTAGTGGAATCTTGAACACAGAAAAAAATTTCTTCCAAAAACTTCAGGCAAAATGCTTAAAAAAAAAATAAAAAAAGCTGGGTGAGGCCATTACCAACACACTCTACTATAAGAAATGTTGAAGAAGTTATTTTGGCAGAAGAAACATGACACCAAATGAATATGTGCTTTTACAGAAAGGAATGGATAGCACCAGAAATCATAAAAATCGGGGTATATATTTTAAATTTTCAGTTTAAATTGTTTTAAATAATATTAAATTGACTAAATAGAACATAAGATTTATGAAATACATAGAAATAGAATGTATGAGGGTAATAGTACCAAAGACTTGAGGGAGAAAATGAAATCTATAAAGTTCTTTATCTCTAAGAAAGATGGTATAATATTCTCTGAAAGTAGATTGTAATAAGTTAAATTTGCAATATTTAAAACTCAGAGTAACTTCTAAAAATGAAGTAATTAGCTAAAACCAATTATGGAGGAACAAAGTATACTCATGAGAAATACTCAGTCCAAAGGGAGGCAAGAAAAATGCAAGTATAGCATATAATGCTGATAGATTTTTATTTCTCTCCAAATTTATATATAATAAGTTGCACATGAAAGACAAAATAGATTAATGTTTGCCTTGGTATTATTATTAGCAGCAATTCTAACCTTATACTGTCAGGAAACTTGGGGTTAAGTCCAAGTTCTGCCTCTTCTGAACTGTGTAATAATTTGTCAGATTCTTAGCTTCTCTTATCCTTGTTCTTTTTCTTATATGAGAGGCCTTCTAACCTCCATCTTGATATTGTGTAAAAATTATTTTAAAATGCAGCTTAGTTCTACATGTAGAACTTACTTCACATAAGTTCTACAAAGTCTATGCATTATTATTATACTATAGATATTAAGTTCAGAAGCTGAAAACCATTATTTTTTTTTCCTGTAATTACACATGCTTACCTCCAGCAGACTCCAAAACAGTACATAAAAGTAACAGCATTTTGAAATGTCCGGTTAACCCAGCCATATCATAGTGTGTTTTGTCTAAAGTCTTATTATCACCTAAGCAATATCAAGATAAATATGTAGTGGGAAATTACTTGGAACTGTGCAAATATTATCTCACCTCAACATTTACCATCACAAATGTCAAAGGAAATGTGTTGGAGCTAAGACAGGAACTCTCAGCAAGGAAAAGCTTGATGTTGAAAAAAACTGTTCTTGGTCTCAAAAAGCAAATGTAGATCAAAAAAAAAAATTCCCCAAAGATTGAATTACAGCTATTAACATGTTATATAGATTTTAATAAACTAGCTGCTCATTCACTGATTTGTAAAGGAGAGAAAACTAACTTTAAAGTAATTGGAATATAACTTTTTTTTTTCAGCCAGTACTCTCTTCATTCTCCAAATTTCTAATAGAATAGTTTGTGAAAACAAAAGTAAGATGGGTTGATTTTTATATGCACCCAGTATTAAATCAAATATGTTTAATATATCTTGAACAATGTTTAATTTGACTATTGCAGAAAAAGAAAAAAAGAAACACCTCTGCCCTCTGTGAGAGGCCCAGTGATATCTACGTCCTAAACTCTGAAATCTGTGAATGATATAAAACTATAAAAATATCCCAAAGGACTATGCAGATGTGGTTAAATTAAGATCTTGAAATGGGGAGATGATCCTGTATTACCCTGCAAAGGCCCTGGAGGTAATCAAAGTATCTTTAAAAGAGAAAGGCTTCAGTTCAGTTCAGTCACTCAGTTGTGTCTGACTCTTTGCAACCCCATGGACTGTAGCACACCAGGCTTCCCTGTCCATCACCAACTCACGGAGATAAAGTCAGGAGCTAGGGAAGGCATCTCTGTAACCTGGGAAAGACCAGGAAACCAACGCCCTCCCTAGACATTTGAGAGGCAAAACGGCCAAGCTGACACCTTGATTTCATCCCAGTAAATCTGATTTTGGACTCCTGACTGCCAGAACTGTAAGAAAGTAAATGTGTGTTTAAGATATCAGCTTTAAAAGTGGTAACAACCTAAAAGGTGAGAATTGTGTTTTATTCAGTAGGAATTTTCAGAACTTCAGTTCCGGGTGATAGCATCACAAGTAGCCCTGAGAAACCTGCTCTAAGAAAGTGAGCCAGGGGAGCCACGTTGTAAAGAAGTCTTACAACAAAGGCAGTTTTGATGTCCAGATGGTCTGAACACCAAAATGTTATTTTTAATTAAAGAAAACAAGATATCCCCAGGCTTCCCCAGTGGCTCAGCAATAAAGATTTCATTTCCAATGCAGTAACTACAGAAGATGTAGGTTTGACTCTGGGTCAGGAAGATCCCCTGGAGGAGGACATGGCAACCCACTCCAGTATTCTTGCCTGGAATAGCCCATGGACAGAGGAGCCTGGTGGGCTACTGTCCATGGAGTCACAGAGATTTGGACACAACTGAAATGATTTAGCGCATATTCACAGATACCAAAGCAAAAATGATGCTCAGTGGAAATGTGGTTGTGTCTTTTGATGAAAGTAAAATATGATGCCATAAAGAACAGTAATTCATAGGAACCTGGAATGTTCGGTCTGTGAATCAAGATAAATTGGATTGGTCAAGCAGGAGATGGCAAGAGTAAACGTGGTCATCTTAGGAATCAGTGAACTAAAATGGTGAGGAATAGGTGTATTTAATTCAGATGACAATTATATCTACAACTGTGGGCAAAAATTCCATAGAAGAAATGGTGTAGCCCTCATAATCAACAAAAGAGTCTGAAATGTAGTACTTAGGTGCAACTTTGAAAACAACAGAATGATCTCAGTTTGTTTTGAAGGCAAAGCATTCAACATCACAGTAATCCAAGTCTATGCCCCAACCACTGATGCGAAAGAAGCTGACGTTAATCAGTTCTATGAAGGCCTAGAAGATCTCCTTTAGAACTAATGCCAAAATAAGATGTCCTAGTCATCATAGAGGATTGGAATGCAAAAGTAGGAAGGCAAGAGATACCTGGAATAACAGGCAAGTTTGGCCTTGGAGTACAAAATGAAGCAGGGCAAAGGCTAACAGAATTCTGCCAAGAGAATGCACTGGTCATAGTAAATACCCTTTTTCAATGACACAAGAGATAACTTTACACATGGACATCACCAAATGGTCAATACTGAAATCGAGTTGATTACATTCTTTGTACCTGGAGATGGAGAAGCTGTATAAAGTTCCAAAAAAAGACCTGGAGCTAACTGTGGCTCAGATCATCAGCTCCTCATAGCAAAATTCAGGCTTAAACTAAAGAAAGCAGGGAAAACACTAAGCCAGTCAGGTACAACTTATATGAAATCCCCTATGAATGTACAGTGAAGATGACCACAGATTTAAGGAGTTAGATCTAGTAAACAGAGTGCCTGAAGATCTATGGACAGAGGTGCACAATATTGTACAGGAGGCAGCAAACAAAATCATCCCAAAGAAAACGTTGTGCAAGAAGGCAAAGTGGTTGTCTGAGGAGGCTTTAAAAATAGCAGAGGAAAGAAGAGAATAGAAAAGCAAGGGAGATAGGGAAAGGTATACCCAATTAAATGCAGAGTTCCAGAGAATAGCAAGGAGAGGTAAGAAAGCCTTCCTCAGTGATCAATGCAAAGAAAAAGGAAAAGGACGGAAAGGGTAAGACCAGAGATCTCTCCAAGAAAACTGGAACTATCAGAGGAACATTTGATCTGAAGATGGGCACAAGAGATGGGAAGATGGGAATACCAGACCACCTTACCTGCCTCTTGAAAAATCTGTATACAGGTCAAGAAGCAAGAGTTAGAACTGGACACGGAACAACAGACTGGCTACAAACTGGGAAATGAGTACATCAAGGCTGTATATTGTCACCCATGTCAACTACAAATTGGCACTTACCAAGAGCATCACCAACGACTGAACAACAAAGGTGCTTGCCATCTGCCTCTATGGAGATTGAGCCCCAGGCTGCAATAGCTGGTGATCTTAAACAACCCCTGAGGGAGTTCAGGGTGGAGTGAGGCACTCTGTGCTCCAAGGAATCTGGTGGGACAGGTCTTTAGGTAGTTGGATGTTTCTAGGAACAGATTTTATGATCTCGATCCTTGCATCTCCTCATATCTAGAGAAGCATTAAATCCCTTCATGGTGAGATCAGATCCTCATGAATAACAAAAAGAATTTTGCAAAATGAGTGCTTCATGGTATTGCACTCCCCCTTCACCAAAACCTTATATATTGACTTTCCCCCACTGCCGCTTTGAAACATTCTCTCAGAGTTATCTGAGATGCTGCCTCCTAGGCTGCAGTTCTCATTTTGTCCCAAATAAAACTTAATTCACAACTCTCAAGTTGTACATCTTTTTTTAGTTGACACCCTGCTTATTTAACTTATATGCAGAATATATCATGTGAAATACGGGGCTGGATGAAGCACAAGCTGGAATCAAGATTGCTGGGGGAAATATCAATAACCTCAGACATGCAGATGACACCACCCTTATGGCAGAAAGCAAAGAAAAACAAGAGCCTCTTGATGAAAGTGAAAGAAGAGAGTGAAAAAGTTGGCTTAAAACTCAACATTCAGAAAACTAAGATCATGGCATCTGGTCCCATCACTTCATGGCAAATAGATGGGGAAACAATGGAAACAGTGACAGCTTTATTTGGAGGGGGGGCCTCCAAAATCACTACAGATGGTGACTGCAGCCATGAAATTAAAAGATACTTGCTCCTTGGAAGGAATAAAAGTTATGACCAACCTAGGCAGCATATTAAAAAGCAGAGACATTACTTTGCCAACAAAGGTCCATCTAGTCAAAGCCATGGTTTTTCCATCAGTCATGTATGGATGTGAGAGTTGGACTCTAAAGAAAGCTGAGCACCAAAGAATTGATGCTTTTGAACTGTGGTGTTGGAGAAGACTCTTGAGAGTCCCTTGGACTGCAAGGAGATGCAACCAGTCCAATCTAACAAAAGTCAGTCCTGAATAGTTATTGAAAGGACTGATACTGAAACTGAAGCTCCAATAATTTGGCCACCTGATGTGAAGAACTGACTCCTTGGAAAAGACCCTGATGCTGGGAAAGAATGAAGGCAGAAGGAGAGGAGGATGACAGAGCATGAGATGGTTGGATGGCACGACTAATTTGATAGACATGAGTCTGAGTAAGCTCCAGGAGTTGGTGATGAACAGGGAAGCCTGGCGTGCTGCAGTCCACAGGGTCACAAAGAGTTGGACACAACTGAGAGACTGAACTGAACTGAACTGAATTGTAAAGACCTAATAGAAGCAGAAGAGATCAAGAACAGATGTAAAGAATAAAAGAATAATTGTACAAAAAACATCTTGACCTGGATAGCCGCAATGGTGTAATCACTCACTCAGAGCCAGACATTCTGGAGTGTGAATTCAAGTAGGCCTCAGGAAGCACTGCTGCCAATAATGCTCGTGGAGGTGATGGAATTCCAGCAGAGCTATTTAAATCCTAAAATATGATGTTTCTAAAGTGCTGCACTCATTATGTCAGCAAATTTGGAAAAACCAGCAGTGGCCACAGGTGGGGAAAAGGTCAATCCTCATCCCAGTTCCCAAAACGGGCAGTATTAAAGAATGTTCAAATCACCAGACAATTGCACTCATTTCCCATGCTAGTAAGTTATGCTCAAAATTCTCCAAGCTAGGCTTTAGCATTATATGAACCAAGAACTTCCAGATGTTTAAGCTGGGTTTAGTAAAGGTAGAGGAACTAGTGATCAAATTGCCAACATTTGCTGAATCATGGAAAAAGCAAGGAAATTTCAGAAAACATTTACCTCTGTTTCATCCACTATACTAAAGCTTATGACTGCATGAGTTATAACAAACTGTAGAAAACTCTTAAAGTGATGGGAATACCAGATCGTCTTACCTGTGTTCTGAGAAACCTGTATGTGGGTCAAGAAGAAAAAAAAAAAAAAACCCTATATGGAACAACTGACTGGTTCAGGATTGGGAAAGCAATATAACAAAGCCGTTTATTGTCACTCTGTTTATGTAATTATACACAGAGCACATCAAATGAAATTTTGTGCTGGATGAATTGCAAGCTGGAATCAAGATTACCAGGAGAAATATCAACAACCTCAGATAAAATTGCTTCCTGGCAGGAAAGCTATGATAAACCTAGACAGTGTGTTAAAAAGCAAAGACAACACTTTGGCAACAAAGTTCCATATAGTCAAGGTTATGGTCTTCCTAGCAGTCATGTATGGATGTGAGAACTGGACAATAAAGAAGGTAGAGCACCAAAGAATTGATGCTTTCAAGCTGTGGTGCTGGAGAAGATTCCTGAGAGTCCTTTGTCAAGCAAAGATATCAAACCAGCAAATCTTAAAGGAAGTCAACCCTGAATACTCATTAGAGTTGAAGCTCCAATACTTTGGCTACCGGTCATAAATAGTTAACTCATTGGTAAAGACCCTGATGCTGGGAAAGGTTGAAGGCAGAAGGAGAAAGAGGCACAGAGGACAAGATGGTTAGAATGCATCACTGATTCAATGGACGTGAAGTTGGGCAAACTCAGGGAGATGGTGAGGGACAGGTGTGCTGCAGTCCATGGGTTGTGAAGAGTTGGGTATGATTTGAACAACAACAAAATGTTCATGCCTGTAAGAGAGTATATTCCCCTTAGGGCAAGTCTCACAAATTTTAATTTAGGAATTTTCTCTTCTAAAGTCTATGTTTGTTGCACCTATTATTAACAAGATTTGCTTGAAAATGTTTTATTAAAATTATTGTTTATGAGTGAGGAGACGGAAGAAGATGGTTGAAAAATAAGATGGGGAGATCACCAGTCTCCTCCCAAATACATCAAAAACTCATTAAGATATGGAACAACTCCTACAAAGCAACCTCTAGGCGACAGCAGAAGACCCAGACATCCAGGGGGACAGGCTAAGCTCCCTGAAATGAGGTAGGAAAGAGGAGGGAGACACAAAAAGGAAAAGATGGAGAACTGGGCAGGAGCTTGTGCCCCAAGGAGCGGAGAGGGAGCCCTGAAACAGGAGTTCCTGGGCACAGGGAAACTCCCTCACAGGCGGGTCCAAAGGGGAGTCTTGGAAAAACAGTCAAAGCAGAGACTTGGGAGGCAGTAAGCAGAGAACGCTGCGCTTTTCAGCCAGTTCACAGCTCATGCACTGTGGCCCCAAACATGGCGGGCTCACAGAATCGAGAGTGGTGAGCATACAAACCCAGCCAGTGCACACAACCCTTGCAGCACAGAGGGCTGGCCCAGGTGGCCGAGTGTGACGGGGCAGACAAACACAGCCGACGCAAATTGCGGGCCTGGGGTGTCATAGAAGGGAGGCATGCAAACTTGGGCAGGGCACACAGCCCTTCCAGCACAGCTGAAAGAAAAGCAAATAACCTCCGCGACAGAGTGAGGTGAAGCAAGTGCACATAAACCCCGCAACACAGAAGGCAGGCACAGGGAGCCAAAACAAGGCCACAGTAGCCCTGCGACGCGGAGTGCGCGCCGGGAGCCGAGATCAGCGCACACAAGCCTACGACACAGAGGGTGGACCTCAGGAACTGAGTCAAGTGCACACAAGTCCGCGACACCGAGGCTGAGCTTAGGGGGCTGAGGGAAACCCACACAAGTCGCCTGTGTCGCAGAAAGATCCACACAAGCCCCTGCCTAGCAAGTTTCCGCCCGCAGCGCAGGGAGGGACAGGGGAACCGAGGCACCAGCAATGATCCCCTGGACAAGTACGGGGCTGGCAGCACTGAAGTTATGCTGAGAGAGCCACACTTTGAAGCAGCTGGGTAAATAGAAGCGCCTAATACCGCAAAAGCTAGAACTGCCCGAAATCGTACTGAACCGGTCAATACTCCAAAACCTACTACTAGACGCCGCACTGCGCTTCAGAGAGACGAGATCCAGCTCCATCAACCAGAACCCAGGCGCAAGCTCCGCCAACGAGGAAAAAGTCACAGGGCACTAAGCCAACCCCATCTGCAAGGGCAGATTCCACAGCCAAGAATTATGACCTTGAAAATCCTTTTTAAATTTTTTCTTTTTTTCTCTCTCTCTCTTATAAATCACAGTTTATTTCCCCAACATATCTACCTTCACATTAGCCTTTAGCAGTATTATGGAATTTTCCTATTTGTTTTTCTTATTATAAAAATTTTTTAAAAATCATTTAACGAGTGTTTCTTCTTATAAATCACACTGCTTATTTCCCAACATATTTTCGCCATCACATTAGCTTTTTGCAGTGCTGTGGAGCTTTCCTTGTTTAGGAAAAAAAAATCATCTTAAGATTTTTTTTTCTTTTTTTTCTTATAAATCACATGGTTTATCTCCCCTACATTTTTCCACCTCCATATTAGCCTTTTGTGGGGCTGTGGAGTTTTCCTCTTTGTGTTCTTGTCAAAAAAAAAAAAATTTTTCAAGTTTTTTTTTCTCTTTTCTCATCTTTTTTTCTTTTTTCTTGATGAGTTTTTTGGATTTTGTTTTTGATATATTCAACTGCTTTTCCTACTGTTTTTTACTGGTAGCTATTTCTGAATATGACAGCTCTTTTCCAAATACCTCTAATCATCTTTGCTTTTCTGTTTTTTCTTTTCTTTCTGTTTTTAAGAAAGTTTTAAATCCTCTTCACCCCTTCCTTTCTTCTTTTTCCTCCTTTCTCTCCTCTCTTTTTTCACTTTCTTTTTTCCTTCACTCTTTCTTCTTTCATCAAGTAAGTTAAATTGTTGCACTCTCTAGGCTATATTCCCCAATTGGTTGATATCACCTGTGGTTTCCTTTGCTAACCAAGTCAATCTCCTGTACTCTTTTCTTTAGAACACTTCAGTTATAACTTTATGTATGAAAGTGTGTGGGTATATGTCCCAGTATTTCTGTGATTACTGTTAGGGACCAAACGACAGTCTCTAGGACCTGAGTCATGTTTACCCGAAAGAGACAGGATATGCGCTCATCCTGCCTGGCCAATCATGTAACGCCAGCTACTCCTGTAACTGAGACAAAGAACTGCCTGTATATAAGCCGCCATACTCCTTTGTTCGTGGCTCTTGTCGGATTCCCTTGTGTGGGATGAGACTTGAGCCCTAGCACGCTAGCGATAAACTCCCTTCTTGTTTTTGCATTACTGTGGTGGACTTGCTCTCTCGGTCAGTTCGGAGATACGGGCTCGGAGCATAACATTTGGGGGCTCGTCCGGGATCTCCGTCCCGCCAGGGAGGACAACTCTCCTGGTAGAAGGGAGTAACCTCATTAGGAGATAAGAGCTCTGAGCACCGGTGCTAACATTGCAGAAGCCCAGATTAAGTCCGAGGCCTAGTATCTTACTGGGGAGGCATCTGGCTGTAAAGTGCAGAGGCAAGTCAGTGTAAGGCCGGGGCCTAGTTTCGTGCTGGGGAGGCAGCTGGCTCTGTGAACATCCTGCAGGTTGACGGTATCGGGCCTTGGGTGCATTGCAACCATGTACGCCCAGCTGCTTCAGCAGAGCAAGAAGACGCTAAAAAAAAAATGGGAAGCATCTCTGCACCCGTCCAACCCCTTGAGGCTAAAGCTTCGAAGGCGCCAACAGGACCAGGACAACTCGGCTGGGCCCTCTTGTGGATGACCCAGTTACTCTGCTCCAGAGTTGCCAGCATGAACCCGCATCAACCCGTCAAAATCACCTGGAAGCTGCAAAATGGACTAACACGAGAGGTGCTAAACTCCACTACCGCAATACATCCACCAAACACATGGTTGCCAGACTTATACTTTGACCTTAAGCCGATGGTAATGGTAAATGTGCCTTGGGCTAGGGGTTATCTCCGAGAACAAGGGTTCTGGGCATGCCCAGGCGCACCCAGGCATGACTACAAGACCTGTGGAGGGGCACAAGACTCTTATTGTAAAACTTGGGATTGTGTTACTTCTAATGATGGACCTTGGCGCTGGGAAGTAGGAAATTGAGATTTACTTAATTTTTCATTCGCCAAGCCCCTCCCTAGGGTCCTTGGAGATCCAACTTTTAGCTGTGAAAGTTGCAATTATGCACAAGTCAAAATAAGGTTCAATCCAAAAAAAATCAAACAGGAGGGGATTAGATCTGCTCTTTCTGCAACAAGGGGGATTCTGTGCTGCCCTAAGAAAAGAGTGCTGTTTCTATGCAGATCATACAGGAATAGTTAGAAAATCTATGGCCAAAGTGAGAGAAGGACTAGCCCAACGTAAATGAGAATGTGAGGCTCAACAGAGATGGTTTAAATCTTGGTTTCAACAATCCCCTTGGCTGACTACCTTAATCTCCACCTTGCTAGGACCCCTGCTAGTACTTTTACTAATGCTTACCTTTGGCCCATGCATTATCAATAGACTTGTAGCTTTTGTAAAAGAACGCATGAATACCGTACAGCTGTTTGTGCTTCGACAACAATATCAAACTGTGTCTCAGGACCGAGAGGAAGATTCCTCTATATGATCTAAGGACAGGGGGGAATGTTAGGGACCAAACGACGGTCTCTAGGACCTGAGTCATGTTTACCAGAAAGAGACAGGATATGCGCTCATCCTGCCTGGCCAATCATGTAACGCCAGCTACTCCTGTAACTGAGACAAAGAACTGCCTGTATATAAGCCACCATACTCCTTTGTTCGTGGCTCTTGTCGGATTCCCTTGTGTGGGATGAGACTTGAGCCCTAGCGCGCTAGAGATAAACTCCCTTCTTGTTTTTGCATTACTGTGGTGGACTTGCTCTCTTGGTCGGTTCGGATATATGGGCTCGGAGCATAACAATTACATGCTTGATCTCCTCCCACTAGAACACAGGCACAAGTCACCCCCAACAAGACATCAACACAAACCACCCAGCCAACATTTCCCTCCAAGGGCAAAAATCAAAAGGAACAAGTAATACAACCCTAAAGCCTTGGAAGAGGAGACCTCAAGTGGAGCAAGTTAGAAAAAAAAAAAAAAAAAAAGATGAAAAGACAAATACAGCACAAATGAAAGAGCAAGGTAGAAACTCACAGGACCAAATAAACAAAGAGGAAATAAGTAATCTCCCTGAAAGAGAATTCAGAATAATGATAGTAAAGATGCTCCAAAGACTTGAAAATAGAATGGAGAAAATGCAAAAAGCATTTAACATAGTTAATACAATCACCAAGGACATAGAAAAAATAAAGAATAAACAGAGATTGATGAATAACACAATTACTGAAATTAAAAATACCTTAGAAGGAACTAATAGCAGAATAATTGAGGCAGAGGAATGCATACGTGAGCTGGAGGATAGAATGGTGGAAATAACAATAACTGCTGAAGAATAGAATAAAGGGAAAAGAATGAAAAGAATTGAGGAAAGCCTCAGAGACCTTTGGGACAATATTAAACACACCAACATTCAAGTTATACGGGTCCCAGAGGAAGAAGACAAAAAAGAAAGGCACTGAGAAAGACATTAGTGTTGAAAACTTCCCCAACATGGGAAAGGAAATAGTCAGTCAAGCCCAAGAAGTGCAGAGAGTCCCCTACAGGTTAAACCCAAGAAGAAACACATTGAGACATATATTAATCAAGCTAACAGAGATTAAGCTCAAAGAAAAAATATTAAAAGCAGCAAGGGAAAAGCAACAAGTAACATACAAGGGGAAATCCAAATGATTAACAGTGAATCTTTCAGCATAAACTCTACAGGCCAGAAGGGAATGGTAAGATATATTTAAAGTAATGAAAGAGAAAAACCTACAACCACAATTACTGTACCAGGCAAAGATCTCATTGAAAATTGATACAAAAATCAAAAACTTTATGGACAAGCAGAAGTTAAGAGAATTCAACACCACCAAACCAGCCTTGCAACAAATACTAAAGGGACTTACATAGCCAGTAACACAAGAGAAATGAAAGACCTACAGAAACAAACCCAAAACAATCAAGAAAATGCCAATAGGAACATATGTATCAATAATTACCTTAAATGTAAATGGATTAAATGCACTAACCAAAAATACAGACTGACTGAATGGATACAAAACCAAAACCCATACATATGCTGCCTACAGGTGTTCATTGGAAGGACTGATGCTGAAGCTGAAACTCCAATACTTTGGCCACCTGATGCGAAGAGTTGACTCATTGGAAAAGACCCTGATCCTGGGAGGTGTTGGGGGCAGGAGGAGAAGGGGACGACAGAGGATGAGATGGCTGGATGGCATCACCAACTCGATGAACATGAGTTTGGGTAAAATCCAGGAGTTGGTGATGGACAGGGAGGCCTGGCATGCTGCAATTCATGGGGTTGCAAAGAGTTAAACACGACTGAGAGAATGAACTGAACTGAACTGAACAGGAGACTCACTTCAGACCTAGAGACACATACAGACTGAAAGTAAAAGGATGAGAGGAGAGGGTGGGATGATTTGGGAGAATGGCATTGAAACATGTATAATATCGTATATGAAAAGAATCACCAGTCCAGGTTCGATGCAGGATACTGGATGCTTGGGGCTGGTGCACTGGGACGACACAGAAGGATGGTACGGGGAGGGAGGAGGGAGGGGGGTTCAGGATGGAGAACACGTGTATACCTGTGGTGGATTCATGTTGATGTATGGCAAAACCAATACAATACTGTAAAGTAATTAGTCTCCAGTTAAAATAAATAAATTTATATTTAGAAAAAAAAGAAAGTAAAAGGATAGAAAAAGATATTCCATGTGAATGGAAACCAAAAGAACGCTGGAGTGACAATCCTTATTTTAAACAAAACAGATTTTAAAATAAAGAATATCATAAGAAACAAAGAAGGACACTACAGAATGATCAAGGAATCAACCCAAGAAGACATAACAATATAGGAGCACCTTAATACATGAGGCAAACACTAACAGGCATAAGAGGAGAAATCAACAGCAACACAATAGTATTAGGGGACTTTAACAACCCACTGTCACCAACAGACAGATCATCAAAACAGAGAATCAATAAGGAAACACAAACCTTAAATAAAACATTAGACCAAACAGATCTAATTGATATCTTCAGGACTTTCCATCCAAATGCAGAAGAATACATTTTCTTCTCAAGTGCACATGGAACATTCACCAGGACAGACCACATCTTGGGTGACAAATCAAGCCTCAGTAAATTTTAAAAAATTGAAATTGTATCCAGTATCTTCTCTGATCCCAATGCTCTGATACTAGATATCAACTACTAGGGGAAAAAAAAAAGGAAAAAGAAAAACTCATGGAGATTAAATAATACATTACTAATTAACATAGAGGTTACTGAAAAAATAAGAAAAGAAATCAAAAGATTCCTAGAAACAAATGACAATGAAAACATGACGCAAAACTTATGGAACTCACCAAAAGCTGTTCTGAGAGGGAAGTTTATAGTGACATAATCCTACCTCAAGAAACAAGAAAAACATTGAATAGACAACCTAGCTTTACACCTAAAACAACTGGAAAAAGAACAAAGAATCCTCAAAGGTAGCAGAAGGAAAGAAATCATAAAGCTCCGAGCAGAAATAAATGAAAAAGAAATGAAGGAAACAATGACAAAGATTAATAAAACTAAAAGCTGCTTCTTTGAGAAGATAAACAAAACTGACAAACCACTAGCCAGACTCATCAAGAAAAAAAAGGAGAGAAATCGAATCAGTAAAATTAGAAATGAAAGAGCAGAGGTTAAAACAGACCGCACAGAAACACAAAGGATCATAAGAGAATATTATGAGTATCTACATGCTAATAAAATGGACATTGAGGAAATGGACAGATGCTTAGAAAAGACCAGCCTCCCGAGACTGAACCAGGAAGAAATAGGAATTATGAACAACCCAGTTACAAACACTGAAATTGAAATGGTGATCAAAAATCTTCCCCAAAACAAAAGCCCAGGGCCAGATGGCTTAAGAGGGGAATTCTATCAAACATTTAGAGGAGAGCTAATCCCTATTTTTCTGAAACTCTTCCAAAACATTTCAGAGGAAGGAACACTTCCAAACTCATTGTATGAGACCACAATCACCCTGATACCAAAACCAGAAAAAGACAACACGAAAAAAGAAAATTATAGGCCAATATCACTGATGAACATATATGCAAAAATCCTCAACAAAATTCTAGCAAACAGAATCCAACAAGACATTAAAAAGCTCATACACCACGATCAAGTCGGCTTTATACAATGGGTGCAAGGATTATTCAATATATGAAAATCCATCAACGTGGTATACCATATCAACAAATTGAAAGATAAAAACCATGTGGTTATCTCAATAGATGCAGAAAAAGCCTTTGACAAAATCCAGTATCCATTTATGATTAAAAAAACACTTCAAAAAATGAGCATAGAAGGAACCTACATAGTAAAGGCCGTATATGAAAAGCCCACAGCAAACATTATTCTTAATGGTGAAAAACTAAGCTTTTCCTCTAAGATCAGGAACAAGACAAGGTAGTCTTCTCTCATCACTATTATTCAACATAGTTTTGAAAGTCTTAGCTACAACAATTAGAGAAGAAAAAGAAGTAAAAAGAATATAGATCAGAAAAGAAGAAGCAAAACCATCACTCTTTGCAGATGACATGATACTATACACAGAAAACCCAAAATAAACTATCAGAAAATTACTAGAACTAATCAGCAAATTCAGCAACATTGTGGGATACAAGGTCAATACAAAGAAATCATTTGTACTTCTATATACTAACAAAGAAAAATCAGAAAGAACAATTAAGGAATCAATACCATACACCTTTGCAACAAAAAGAATAAAATATCTAGGAATAAACCTACCTAAGGAAACAAAAGACCTATATATGGAAAACTATAAGACACTGATGACAGAAATCAAAGATGACATAAGCAGATGGAGAGATATTCCATGTACCTGGGTAGGAAGAATCAATATTGTGAAAATACACATACTACAAAATGCAATCTACAGATTCAATATGATCCCTATAAAATTACCAATGGCTGTTTTCACAGAACTAAAACAAAAAAATTCCACAATTCATATGGAAACACAAAAGACCCTGAATAGCCAAAGCAGTCTTGAGAAAGAAGAATGGAGCTGGAGGAAACAAACCTCCTGACTTCAGACTATATTACAAAGCTACAGTCATCAAGACAATATGGTACTGGCACAAAAACAGAAATATAGACAATTGGAACAAGATAGAGAACCCAGAGATAAATCCACATACCTATGGGCACCTTATTTTTGACAAAGGAGGCAAAAATATACAATGGGGCAAAGACAGTCTCTTCAGTAAGTGGTGCTGGGAAAACTGGACAGCTACATGCAAAAGAATGAAATTATATCTCTACCTAATGCCATACACAAAGATAAACTCAAAATGGATAAAAGATCTAAATGTAAGACCAGAAACTATTAAACACTTAGAGAAGAACACAGGCAGAACACTTGATGACATAAATCAAGGCAAGATCTGTGACCCACCTGCTAGAATAATGGAAATAAAAACAAAAACAAACAAGAGGGACCTAATTAAACTTAAAAGTTTTTGCACAGCAAAGAAGACTACAAACAAGGTGAAAAGACAACCCTCAGAATGGGAGAAAATAATAGCAAGGGAAACAACTGATAAAGAATTAATTTACAAAATATACAAGCAGCTTATACAACTCAATAACAGAAAAGCAAACTACCCAATCAAAAAGTGGGAAAGGGACCTGAAGAGACATTTCTCCAAAGAAGGCATACAGATGGCTAACAAACACATGAAAAGTGATGAGTACATCACTCATTATCAGAGAAATGCAAATTAAAACTACAATGAGATACCACCTCACACTGGTCAGACTAGCCATCATCAAAATGTCTTCAAACAATAAATGCTGGAGAGGGTGTGGAGAAAAGGGAACACTCTTGCATTGCCATTGGGAAAGTAAACTGATGCAGCCACTATGGAAGATGGTATGGAGACTCCTTTAAAAGCTAGGAATAAAACCCCCATATGACCCAGCAATCCCACTCCCAGGCATATATCCTGAGGAAATAAAAACTGAAAACGACACATGTACCCCAATATTCACTGCAGCACTATTTACAATAATTAGAACATGGAAGCAACCTAGATGTCCATCGACAGATGAATGGATAAAGTTCTGGTACATATGTGCAATCATATACTACTCAGCCATAAAAAGGAACACGTTTGAATCTGTTCTAATGAGATGGATGAAACTAGAACCTATTATACAGAGTGAAGTAAGTCAGAAAGATAAATATAAATATTGTATACTGACACATATATATGGAATCTGAAGAGATGGCACCGATATTTTTTTTTTTTCAGGGCAGTAATGGAGAAACAGACATAGAGAACAGACCTATGGACAAGGTAGGAGGAGAGGAGGGAGAAGGGGAGAGTGTATGGAAAGAGTAACATAGAAATTTACAATATCATGTGTAAAACAGGTAGCCAATTGAAATTTGCTGTATGACTCAGGGAACTCAAACAGGGGCTCTGTGGCAGGCTGAAGGGTGGGGTGGGGAGGGAGATGGGAGGGAGGGGACTTGGGTGTACCTATGTCTGATTCTTATTGATATATGACAGAAAACCACAAAATTCTGTAAAGCAATTATCCTTCAATTTAAAAATTTTAAAAATTATTGTTTATGAGATAGGCATTCTCAGTGTACTTGGTAGTTTATAACTCTAACTTATAAGAAATCTCTTAAAGATATTATTTTTCAGATGCCTGAGTCTATCCAATTTTTACAGTAACTTGCTAGTGTTATTTTTAGCAAATCACCTCTTTTCAATGTGGTACAAAATTAGGGAGAAGTGAAAAATTTACACTACTCCCTAAGCAGTGGAATTGTTGCATTTGTGCTTTCACATTTCCCAAGTATTTAAAAGTAATAAATTCAATTGATACTTTTATCAATGCAAGATATACAGGATAACCAATATTTTGTAACTAAGAAGACAATACAGAGGAAGACTAACCATTTAGTCACTTTGTTCATTAATGTGTTATATCTGTGATGAGAACCTGAATCTCTGTCACTAGTAGCTTGTGTTAGTTACTAGGTACTTTCTATGCACCACCTAATACAAAACCTGAATTTCATGTCCAAGTATGACATAAATATTCAGAGTGGCATGCACAGTTCATACAACCAACTCAATATGATGCCACGGATAGACACTAGTACATAACTCAGGAGATAAAGGGTCAATTTATTTTATGGTAACAGAAGTTATGGTTTTCTAATGCCTGATACAAAGCATGTATGACACAAACAAGTGTTCCAACATTAGTATATTTCCTAGTTGAAAGAATTATAAAAATGAAACATTGGAAGAGACACATTGCTTTCAGAAATTTGAAATTAAATATATGTCATTCAAAATAATATGTTATTCCTATTATAGTCAATATATAGCAAGAAATCATACACAAGAATGTTAATTAAATCAAACTACCTCATAATTTCAAAAAACCTCAATTTAGGAATAAAAAGAGCATTAAAATGTGAATCGAATTCAAGTATATGTTAAAATTAAAAATAAGCTTTGAGATTAACTGTAAAGAAACAACAGCTGATAAAGTGAAGTGATTGTGTTATCATATATGGAAATGACTGTGATTCTGCATTTCAAATCACTGTCATGATGATATCAACATTAACATTTATGTAACTTTAGAGATTGAGTACACAGCAATTAAACACAAGTATTTATTTAGAATATTAACTATCTGGATATTATGGTTGAAAATAGACCTTTTGTTCAAAAACAATAGCAGCATGATGATCAGAAAATTTGGCTTGGTCTACTTGCTTATGGGGGTTCCCTGGTGGCTCAGAGGTAAAGAGACTGTCTGCCAATACAGGAGAAGTGGGTTTGATTCCTGGGTGAGGAAGATCCCCTGGACAAAGAAACGGCAACATACTCTAGTATTCTTGCCTGGGAAATTCCATGGATAGAGAAAACTGGTGAGCTACAATCCATGGGGTCACAAAAGGGTTGAACATGACTTAGTGATCAAACAACAGCAGTTTGCTTATGATTCTGATAAAACTGCAATGATGTGCATGCTATAATATAAAAATGAAGTGCATTAGAATGTGAGAAATTATGGATGAAACAGTTTTAAACATTTGGTGATAATTTTAAAAAGTATGGAAACAATTTTCAAAGTATATTCATGCCGAGCCTGAATCTACCTTAACATTTTAATAAAAGTAATCCCAATAAAGATAACTCATTTCATGAGTCAGACTAAAATTAGTGCCTGTTTACCTGTATTATATTATACTTAATTATATTATGCTTAATCTTTGCTATCCTCACATTATAAGCAACTCTTTAATATGTTTTCCTAAATATTTGGCAGAGTTGTGATTCAATTTATGTATTTGGCTCAAAAATCTCATATCTTTATCCTGTAACAAATATCTATATGTTTACCTCCAACTTTACTTTTACTTTTTATTTTGTATTTATTTAATGATGAAATTGTGTTCATTAACATTAGGAAAATCATAATCAGACAGTAAAGAGTCTGCCTGCAAGATGGAAGACCCAGGTTAGAACCCTGGGTGGGGAAGATCCCCTGGAGAAGGAAATGGCAACCCACTCCAGTATTCTTGTCTGGGAAATCCCACCATCAGAGGAGCCTGGAGGGCTGCAGTCCATGAGGTCAAAAAGAGTCAGACATGGCTGAGCCACTAAGACTTTCACACTTTCACTTTAATATTTAATTAAAATTAACTGACTGCAGTCCATGGGATTACAAAGAGTTGGTCATGACTGAAATAACTGAACAACAACAGCAGATGCTTAAAAGCCCTTGTTCCTTCTTGGGAATCTTAATCTAGGCAGCCAAAAGTATGAATATGTAAAATGGGTAATGGTTTGTGAGAATTCTGGAAACAGATGCAATAACATGCAAATAATATGTATTCATTATGAATAAAATATTACTAATTCACAATAGGAAAAAAATTAAATGGAGGATTAAATGTATTTTATATTAGATAATTTGGTAGCTATCTGCTATATTTTCTCCCACCATTTATTCTATGTTCTCTTGCTAACAAATCCTCTGACACAGTCTAACCTCTCTAGGGAAGGCACCTGATTAGCAGGGAACAATATACCATGTTCCCCTGCCTCTGTGACTTGCTGGAAATGCATATAGAATCCAATTAAAGGTGGAGGCCATAAGCCATCATGATACGTTTGGAGGAATGTTGCAAAAGAAACTCTATGTCTGCTTTGGTTGAACTTGATGCAGAAGACTGTATTGCTCCTATTTTCCCCCAATGTGGTGCCTAAAAATGAAATTAACTTGGAAAACATTATAGTAATATAGAACTGCAAAACAGAAGAACTCACAGAATAAATAAAATTTCTAAAAAACAATTTACTCAATCTCAGAATCAGATAATGCAAACTGAAAGAAATCCAATCAGTTGGGAATTTTATTAAAGTATATTTAGAAAGAATGATGTGGAGCAAAGAATGTCTTCATATGCAGGCAGAAATATTAATAGTTATATTAATTAATATAGAAATACTAATATAATTAATAATTCAAGGAAATAGAATGGTGTCTCAAAATTGTGAATATATTATAAACATTAGAAACCTGTTTGTGATTAGAACCGCTGAGATTATACTCAATGTATCTATGTTTACAGCTACCAAGATAATCACAAAAGAATTATAGCATTAGAACAGCAGTATAAATACCATAAAATTGTTTAATAAATTGTGAGCAGTAAAACAAACAGAACTCTATTGAACAATATCATAACAAATGTTCCATGGTGGCCTTCTTTATCTTATTTGAGTCACTTATACGAAAGAAAATATAGATAAACTCCAACCTGAAATTTCTTTTGGCATCATATTCAGTGGATTGTGTGATAGAACAATTTATTGTGGAAGTTTATTTCTCCACCATTGAATATCTCAAATTTCAAAGAGAAAGAGCATAACAATTATACTAGTCAGGATTCAATTGACATTTTAAGCAGAAATGTGTTTGAAATAGGAAATTAGAAAGTTTAGGATGGGCTTTACAGAGCTGGCCTCTAGTGAGGCTTCTAGAATTCCGCCATGGACATGCATGCTATGTATGTTACAATGAGAAAGATACAAATTTAGAAACACATAACCTTGATTTCAAGTGTATCAACAACTGGCAAAGATATAAAAGACCTCTAGGCTGGAAACTATAAGATTGATGGAAAGATTTGAAGAAGACACAAATAGATGGAAAGATATTCTGTGCTGATGGATTGGAAGAATTAATACTGAAAGTTGCTTAGTCATGTCCGACTCTTTGCGACCCCATGGACTCACTACAATCCATGGAATTCTCCAGGCCAGAATACTGGAGGGGGTAGCCTTTACCTTCTCCAGGGAAATTTCCCAACCCAGGGATCGAACCCTGCATTGCAGGTGGATTCTTTACCAGCTGAGCCACGAGGGAAGCACTAGAAAAGAAGAATTAATAAATATTAATAAATTAATAAATATTATTATAATGTCCGAAATACCCAAAGCAATCTAGAGATTCAAGACAATCATATCAAAATTCCAGTGGCATTTTTCATAGCAATAGGACAAATAATTGTTACATTATTGTGGAAACACATTGATTGTTAGAGTAAGAGCTATTGCAATAGGAAGTGCCAAATAGAACAGTTAAATATGTTTCTAAATTCCCAGAATAAATCTATAATAAAACATTCATTACATCTAGGAAGGCAAGTGAGTACGACCCTAAAAATTGTAAAGACTTTAAGACTTGTAGTCACTCAGTTCAGTTCAGTCGCTCAGTCGTGTCTGACTCTTTGTGACCCCATGAATTGCAGCACGCCAGGCCTCCCTGTCCATCACCAACTCCCGGAGTTCACCCAGACTCATGTCCATCGAGTCGGTGATGCCATCCAGCCATCTCATCCTTAGTCGTCCCCTTCTCCCCCCTACCCCCAATCCCTTCCAGCATCAGAGTCTTTTCCAATGAGTCAACTCTCTGCATCAGGTGGCCAAAGTACTGTAGTTTCAGCTTCAGCATCATTCCCTCCAAAGAAATCCCAGGGCTGATCTCCTTCAGAATGGACTGGTTGGATCTCCTTGCAGTCCAAAGGACTCTCAAGAGTCTTCTCCATGACCACAGTTCAAAAACATCAATTCTTCGGCGCTCAGCCTTCTTCACAGTCCAACTCTCACATCCATACATGACCACTGGAAAAACCATAGCCTTGACTAGACAGACCTTTATTGGCAAAGGAATGTCTCTGCTTTTCAATATACTATCTAGGTTGGTCATAACTTTTGTTCCAAGGAGTAAGAGTCTTTTAATTTCATGGCTTCAATCACCATCTGCAGTGATTTTGGAGCCCAAGAAAATAAAGTCTGACACTGTTTCCACTGTTTCCCCATCTATTTCCCATGAAGTGATGGGACCAGATGCCATGATCTTCATTTTCTGAATGTTTATAGTGTGTCAATCTACACACAATAGGGATCTCAGAAGAAGAAGAAAGAGAAAACAGAATTGAAAGTGTAGTTGAATAAATTATGGCTGAAAACTTCCCAAACCTAAAGAAAGAACAGATACTCACTTATAGGGAGCACAAAGAGTCTTCAACAAGATGAAACCAGATAGATCTACAATGAGACATAACATTTAAAAAATGGCAAAAGTTAAGGAGAGAATTCTAAAAACAGCAAGAGGAAAAACAAAGAGTTAGTTACAAGTGAACACCCATAACACTATCAGCTGACTTCTCTACAGAAATGTTTCAGGCCAAAAGGAAGTGGAAAGGTATATCTGAAGTGCTGAAGGGGAAAAAGCTGCAACTTAAGATAGTCTGCTCAGCAAGATTATCATTTAGGATAGAAGGAGAGACAAAGAATTTCTCAGACAACCAAAAACTAGAAGAATAAAGCAATGCTAAACCTATCATAAAAGAAATATTGAAAGGCTTTATCTAAATAGAAAAGAAACAATGGAAAATAGAAAAGTAAATCACTTAAATAACACTTGTGCTTGTGTGTTAAATCACTTCAGTCATGTCTGACTCTGCAACCCTATGGGCTGCAGCCCACTAGGATTCACTATCAATGGTATTCTTCAAGACAGAATATTGGAGCAGCTTGCCATGTCCTCCTCCAGGGGATCTTACTGACACAGGGATTGAACCTGTGTCTCCTGCATCTTCTGCATTGGCAGGTGGATTCTCTGCCATTAACACCACCTAGATATCCCCTAACACTTACAAAGATTTAAAAAAAAATTATTGTGAAAGCAAAGTTAACTACAAAAAAACAGCAAAAGGGTCAACATGAAATTGTAAGAGGACATAAAAATAACAAAATGTGGGGGAGGAGAGTAAGAACATTTAGATTTTCTTTTTTAGAATTTGTTTGCACTTACATGACTACAAGTATAAAGTAAGTAAATATAATAATGGGTTAAAATACTTAGAAAACTAGTTAATGACAAAAAAAAGATAAAATAGATTCACAAAAACAAAAAAATAAGAGAACACAAGCACAATACAAAAGAAAACCATTAAGCCACAAAAGGGAAAAAAAGAAAGGAGCAAAGAAATAACGCAAAATCAATTGGAAAACAAGGTTTAAAGTGGCAATAAATACATACCTATCAATAATTACCTTAAAAGTCAATGGAATAAATTTTCTAATTAAAAGACATACAGTGACAACTGGGTTAAAAAAATCCTATAAAATGCTATCTACAAGACATCCATTTTAGGGCAAAGGAAACACATACACTGAAACTGCAGGGATGAAAAAAGATATTTCGTGTAAATGGAAATGACAAGAAATTCAGGGTAGCAATATTCACAACACATAAAATAGTTTTGAAAACAAAAGCCAAAAAGTAAAGGACACAATATAATGATAAAAGGATCACTGCAAGAAGACATTACACTCATTAACATGTATGCACTCAATATCAGAGGGCTTAAACACTAACAAACAGAGGGAGAGATTTATGGGAATGCAATATTGTAGGAGAATTTAACACCCTACTCACATCAATGGATGGATCTTCCAGTCAGAAAATCAACAGGTAACAGAGTTACTGTTTCCAGAAACATATCTACCTCTGTTTCACTGACTATGCTAAAGCCTTTGACTGTGCAGATCATAACAAACTGTAGAAAAATAACAAGACAGGAATACAGACCATCCTACTTGTCTCTTGAGAAACCCGTATGCAGGTCAAGAAGCTTATTTGGAACAACTGACTGGTTCAAAATTGAGAAAGGAGTACAAAAAGGCTGCTAATTGTCACCCTGTTTATTTAACTTATATGCAGAGCACATCATATGAAACACACTGGGCTGGATGAGTTACAAGCTTGCCAGGAGAAATAACAATCTCAGATACGCAGATGGTACCACTTTAATGGCAGAAAATGAAGAGGAACTAAAGAGCCTCTTGATGAGAGTGAAAAAGGAGAATGAAAAAGCTGGCTGAAAATTCAGTATTGAAGGAAAAAAAAAAAGAAAACTAAGATCATGGCATCTGGCTCCATCAGTTCATGGCAAATAGAGAAGGAAAGGTGGAAGCAGTGTCAGATTCTCTTTTCATGGGCTCTAAAATCACTGCAGATGGTGACTGCTGCCATAAAATTAGAAGCCAGTTGCTTCTTGGCAGGAAAGCTATGACAAACCTACAGAGTACTTTTTAATAAAAAAGCAAAGACATCATGTTGCTGACAAAGGTCCATATAGTCAAACTATGGTTTTTCCAGTAGTCACATATGGATGTGAGAGCTGGACCATAAGGATGGCAGAGCACTGGATAACTGATGCTTTCAAACCATGGTGCTGGAGAAGACTCTTGAGAGTCTCTTGGACAGCAAGGAGATCAAATCAGTCAATATTAAAGGAAATCAACCCTGAATACTCAATGGCAGGACTGATGCTGAAGCTGAAGTTCCAATATTTTGGCCATCTGATACAAACAGCTGACTCCTTGGAAAAGACCCTGATAATAGGAAAGAGTGAAGGCAGAAGGAGAAGTGGTGACAGAGGATGAGATGATTGAATAGCATCACCTATTCAATGAACATGAACTTGGGCAAACTCCAGGAGATGGTGAGGAACAGGGAAGCCTGGCAGGCTGCAGTCCATGGGGTCTCAAAAGCATTGACATGACTTGGCAACTGAACAACAACAGAGGTACTGTGATACAATACATCAGTTAGAATTAATTTACATTCTTCAGATATTCCATTCAAAAATCCAGAATGCACATTTTTTTCAAGTGCAATAGAGTATTCTCTAGGAGAGATAACATCACAGGGATAAAAACAAGTCTCAACAAACTTGGAGAGAAATTATCTGAAGCATTATTTCTGATAATAATGGCATGGAAGTAGAAATCAAACACAGAAAGTTTGATTTCTGTGGTTACATGTAGATTAAACAACACACTCCTGAAAATCCAATGAGGCAAGATGAAATCAAAGAAGAAATTTAACAGTATCTTGAGACAAATGACAACTAAAACGCAACCATACAAAAATCTATGGGATGCACCCAAACAGTCCTTATAGGGAACTTCATAGCAAATCAGGCTTCCCTCAGAAAACAAGAAAAGCCTAAATTAAACAACCCAACCTATCACCGGAAAGTACTAGAAAAAAGTGAACAAGTAAAACTTAAAGTCAGCAGAAGGGAGGAAATGTAAAGATCAGAGAAGAAATAACTTAAATAGAGATTAAAATCAATAGAAAAGTTAATAAAACCAAAAACTTGGGTGGGGGAGGGGTGTTTGAAATTTTAAGCACAGTCAACAAGCCTCTGGACAGGTCAAGAAGAACATAGAACGCAAATAAACAAAATTAGAAGTTAAAAAGTTGAACTAGCAACCAATATCTCAGAAATACAAAAAGACAGTAACAGAATACTATGAAAACTTGTTGCCAACCAACTGGAACAATCTAGAAGAAACGGGAAAGTTTCTGAAAACATAAAACCCAACAAAAATGAATCAAGAAGAAAAGATAACTAACGAACTGATCACTAGACGTGAAATAGAATCTATAATTTAAAAAAAGAAAAAACAACTCCCTGCAAAGTCTAGGACTGATGGCTTCAATGGGGAATTCTACCAAACATTCAAAGAAGAATATGTACAAATCCTTCTCAAAATTCCAAAAGATCAAAAAAGGAGGAAACACTCCCAAAGTCATTCCATGAAACCACTGTCATTCTGATACCAAAACCATATAAAGACATTACCACAAAGCAGATTTACAGGCCAACATCTTTGATGAGTGTACATGTAAAAATTCTCAACAAAATACTAGCTAACCAAATTCAATAACACATGAAAAGCATTATACACTCTAATCAAATTAGATTAATCCCAGTGTCAAAAGGATGGTTCAGTATATGCAAACCAATTAATGTGGTATACAACATCAACAAAAAAGAAGACAAAAATCAGGATCATCTCAATAAATGCAAAAAAAAAATCATTAGATAAAATTCAACATCTGTTCATGATAAAAATTCTCACCAAAGTGGGTATAGAGGGGACATAGCACAGCATAATAAAACCTATCTGTGAAAAAACCACAGCCAAAATAATATTCAGTGGTGAAAAGCCAAAAGCCTTCCCACTAAAATCTGAAAAAGGACAAGAATGTCCATTTTTAAGACTTCTATTCAACATAGTGTTGGAAGTCCTAGCCATAGCAATCAGTCAAGAAAAAGAAATTAAAAGTGTGTAAATTGGAACAGAAGAGGTAAAATGGTCATTCTACACAGATAACATGACACTGTATATAGAAAACCCTGAAGTCTCCAACAAAAACTACTGAAACTAATAAATAAATTCAGCAAGGTAGCAGGACACAAGCTTAACATATCAAAACCTGTCATTTCTTTACAGTAACAGTGAAATATCAGAAAGGAAAAGTTGTGGGTTTTTTTTAATCCCTTTTAAAATCACATCAGAAACAAAACACTTAGGAATAAACTTGACCTAGGTGGTAAAAGACATATTTGCTGAGAACTATAAAACATTAATAAAGGAAATTGAAGATGGTTCAAAGAAATGGAAGCATATTCCATGCTGTTTAGAAGAATTAATATTGTTAAACTGGTCATCGAACTCAAAGCAATCTATAAATTTATCGCATTCCTATCAAATTACTGATGACATTTTTCTCAATTATTGTTCAGTCATTAAGTTGTGCTGGACTCCTTGAAACCCCATGGACTGTAACACGCCAGTCAGGCTTCCCTGTCATTTACCATCTCCTGGACTTTACTCAGATTCATATCTATTGAGTCAGTGATGCTGTCTAGTTGTTCACAGAACTAGAACAAATAATCCTAAGATTTATATGAAACCATAAATACACAGAATTGCCAAAGAAATTTTGTAGAAAAAGCAAAAGTGAAGACATAACCTTCTTAGACTTCAGTTGTTGTTCATTTGTCAAGGCATGTCCGACTCTTAGAACCCCATGAACTGCAGCACGCCAGGCTTCCTTGTCCCTTGCCATCTCCTAGAGTTTGCCTAAGTTCGTGTCCACTGAATTTGTGTGATGCCATCCAACCATCTCATACTCTGTCACCCTCTTCTCCTTCTGCCTTCAATCTTTCCAAGCTAATCAGAACAGCATAATCTTGACACAAAAAGACATATGGATCAATGAAACAGTATGGAGTTTCCTTAAAAAAATCAAAAATAGAATTCCAACATGATCCTGCAACCCCACTCCTGGGCATGTAGCTGGAGAAAACTCTAACTTTTAAAGATATATACACCCAAGTGTTCATGGCAGAACAGATTATTGTTCAGTTGCCCAGTTGTGTCCGACTCTTTGTGACCTGATGGACTGAAGCACACCAGGCCTCCCTGTACTCACCATCTCCTGAAGTATACCCAAGTTCATGTCCATTGTATCAGTGATGCCATCAAGCCATCTCATCCTCTTCTCCTTCTGCCCATCATCTTTCTCATCATCAGGGACTTTTCCAATGAGGTGGCTGTTCGTATTAGGTGACCAAAATACTGTAGCTTCAGTGTCAATGTCAGTCTTTCCAATGAATATTCAGGGTTGCTTTTCCTTGAGATTGACTGGTTTGATTTCTTTGCTGTCCAAGGGGCTCTCAGGAGTCTTCTCCAGCACCGCAGTTTGAAGGCATCAATTCTTTGGCATTCTGCCTTCTTTACAGTCCAGCTCTCACAACTCTATGTGACCACTGAGAAGATCATAACCTTGACTATATGGACCTTTGCTGGCAGAATAATGTCTTTGCTTTTCAACACACTGTCTAGGTTTGTCATAGATTTCCTGCCAAGAAGCAATCATCTTCTCATTTCATGGCTGCAGTCACCATCTGCAGTGACTTTAGAGCCCAAGAAGAGGAAAACTGTCACTGCTTCCACCTCTTCCCCTTTGATTTACCATGAAGTAATGAAGACAGATTCCATGATCTTAGTTTTTAATATTTAGTTTTAAGCCAGCTCTTTCCCTTTTCTCCTTCAACCTCATCAAGAACAGATTAATCATTAAAAGAACAGGTTAATTGATAGTAAATCTATGAAAGAACAGATTAGTCAATTAAAATGTGGTATATATACATACAGTGTAATACCACCCAGCTGAAGATCCGATACTTTGGCCACCTGATGCAAAGAACTGAAGCACTGGAAAAAATCCTGATGCTGGGAAAGACTGAAGACAAGAGGAGAAGGGGTGGCAAAGAATAAGATGGTTAGATAGTATCATTGACTTAATGGACATGAATTTGAGCAAACTCTGGGAGACAGCAGAGGATAGATGAGCCTGGTATGTTACAGTCCATGACACAAAGAGTTGAATGTGACTTCAGAACTGAACAGTTCTGTTTTAAATTAAGAATCGTCAATCCCTCTATCCACTCTATCATAACTGTCAGAGAACTTGACATTCTTATAGTTTCTTCACTTCTAGACAAAAATAATAGTTGAATAAGTCTCAGATCATAAAGTGTTATAGAAACTATGCATCAGATATGCAGTGTATTACTCTATAATACTAAGATTCAAGGAATTTTGCTTCTTCTGTTCTTAAAACCTAATTTTCAGATTATCTGTCATTCCATGCTATCAGATATTTAAACTCATTTTTACTGAGCTCTCTTGATCCAACATCCTCAGCTGTTTTTCTTTTGTATTTATTTAATGGTTTCAAATGCTTGGACTAACTCAGTGTATTTAGGAAAAAGCTCTGTCATCTTCAGGCTATATCAGACTTTACAAACATGTGCTTTTTGTAAGCCAACATAATCCAGGAGATTCTGACAGCTGTTTGATTTATTATAGTAAGCATGAGAATTAGCTCTTTTACTGAAGATTCCAAGATCTCAGCATTCAGTGTAAGATGCCTACCTGCATCCTAAAGCAATTCTTCACTAAGGATGCTATATGCAAAAGTAGCCTGAGTCTTTGATCTGAAGAGAATCCCCTTTTCCTTATGTAACCCACTCCAAAAACTCTGTTCTTCTTTTGGTAATATTTCTAAATCCTACTGGATTTAGCCATTTTTGCCTTATAAACTTTAATCATACTTCTTCATACTTTCATGTGCTAGGATAACTTAACAAGTCATAATCTGAATGCATGGGAACTTCTGCCTTTTTCCCTGTAACATAAGGCTATCAAAGCAAAGAAAACAGTGCATTAAACAATTCTAGAGATGGATAAAAGAAAACATAGCAGTGGTAACAGAAAATAAATTCATATTTTAACATTTTATGATATATATGTATAAGGAAGCACAGTTTTAATAGTTTTTATTGAAATAGACAAGAGCAATAGCTCATACTCTTTAGCTACCTTTATGCTTTATAATGTCAAATAACTAAGGCATTTATTTATCTGTCAAATAGAGAGGTCTTCTTAGGGCTACTATATTTCCATATAGTACAATGGATAACTTTTCATGCAGCCATTAAAAAGGGCTCTCTATAATGTTTCATATTTTATATATTAGAAGCAAACAGTGGTCATTTTATATAGTTGAAGTAGGGAAAACAGTCTCAGTTTGGATTTTAGAGGCTTTCGAATTAATAAGTAAAGGCAGATCAGGTAAGATTCTTTTATTGTAAACAAGAAAAACCAACTTCATCTTTTAATATTAATTAAAATTATAATTTTAATATTTCATATATTCCAGTGCTGTCATAGTAACAATTCTATTCCAGTTTCTATACTTCTCATGATATCTGAATTAATCTACAGTATCAGAATTCTCTGCAGTTATCTCAAAGTTTCTGGAGCCACCATAGATAGACTAATTCACTACTTTGAAACTGTGTCATGGGGAGTAACTCTCTCATCAATTAAAGATTTTAAAATTAAAAAAATAAAAAAATTAAACAAAAATACATAAATAGCCATCTCGCTGCTGTTTCCCCATTTTGTGAAGATAAATACTTCCAAATACTGCATATTTCTTTGAAGAGGATCTACTGTGTGCCTCCACTCCTGGAATTCATTTTGTGATCAAATGGTATTCTTTGATTACTAGCAAAACACACCAGCTCTAACCAAATTGAGCAAAAATGGATTGTAATAGGAGCCTAGGCAATGTCATCAGCCCCAGAAAGGAACTGGACGCACCGGCAGAGGAAAGACAGAAACCCACTGCTGCTAATGAAGCCAGGAGGGCACATACAGCCTTCTCCTTACAGGAAAAACAACAGTAGGTATTTAAGGTTTGTGAGCCATTTGATTTCTGTGGCAACTACTCTTCTCTACCACTGTGGTGTGGAATCAGCTATCTACAATTTGTAAGCAAATGAGCATGGCTATGTTCCAATAAACTGTTTCTAAAACTGGGAGACTGATCCTCTTTACACAGTTTGCTGATCTCTGATTGACAAAACTGCAAGCAATAACTGAGCTCTTTTGACTTTCTTCATGCCATTTATCAAAGATTCTAAAGTTCAGGAAAGATTCTCTCATCTCACTAAGTTACTGGTCACTTTTATGGGGCTAAAAAGATACTTTGATTGACAGTTCAGTTCAATTCAGTCACTCAGTAGTGTCTGACTCTTTGCGACCCTGTGGACTGCAGCACGCCAAGCCTAACTGCCCATCACTAGCTCCTGGAGTTTACCTAAACTCATGTTCACTGAGTCCGTGTGCCATCCAACCATCCCATCCTCTGTCGTCCCCTTCTCCTCCCACCCTCAATCTTTCCCATCATCAGGATCTTTTCAAATCAGTCAGCTCTTCACATCAGGTGGCCAAAGTACTGTAGTTTCAGCTTCAACATCAGTCCTTCCAATAAACACCCAGGACTGAACTCCTTTAGAATGGACTGGTTGGGTCTTCTTGTAGTCCAAAGGACTCTCAAGAGTCTTCTCCAACACCATAGTTCAAAAGCATCAATTCTTCAGTGCTCAGCTTCTTTACAGTCCGACTCTCACAACCATGCATGACTACTGGAAAAACCATAGCCTTGACTAGATGGAACTTTGTTGGCAAACTAATGTCTCTGCTTTTTAATAAGCTGTCTAGGTTGGTCATAACTTTCCTTCCAAGGAGTAAGCGTCTTTTAATTTCATGGCTGCAATCACCATCTGCACTGATTTTGGAGCCCAAAAAAATAAAGTCTGACACTGTTTCTACTGTTTCCCCATCTATTTCCCATGAAGTGATGGGACTGGATGCCATGATCTTCGTTTTCTGAATGTTGAGCTTTAAGCCAACATTTTCACTCCCCACTTTCACTTTCATTAAGAGGCTCTTTAGTTCTTCTTCACTTTCTGCCATAAGCGTGGTGTCATCTGCATACCTGAGGTTATTGATATTTCTCCCAGCAATCATGATTCCAGCTTGTGCTTCATCCAGTCCAGCATTTCTCATGATGTACTCTGCATAAAAGTTAAATAAGCAGGGTGACAATATACAGCCTTCATGTATTCCTTTTCCGATTTGGAACCAGTCTGTTGTTCCATGTCCAGTTCTAACTGTTGCTTTCTGACTTGTATATAGATTTCTCAAGAGGCAGGTCAGGTGGTCTAGCATTCCCATCTCTTTAGGAATTTTCCACAGTTTATTGTGATCCACACAGTCAAAGGCTTTGGCATAGTCAATAAAGCAGAAGTAGATGTTTTTTGGAACTCTCTTGCTTTTTCAATGGTCCAACAGATGTGATTTAATCTCTAGTTACTCTGTCTTTTCTAAAACCAGCTTGAACATCTGGAAGTTCACGGTTCACGTATTGCTGAAGCCTTCCTTGGAGAATTTTGAGCATTACTTTGCTAGTGTGTGAGATGAGTGAAGTTGTGTGGTAGTTTGAGCATTCTTTGGCATTGTCTTTCTTTGGGATTGGGATGAAAACTGACCTTTTCCAGTCCTGTGGTCACTGCTGAGTTTTCCAAATTTGCTGCCATATTGAGTGCAACACTTTCACAGGATTTGAAATAGTTCAACTGGAATTCCATTACCTCCACTACCTTTGTTCATAGTGATGCTTCCTAAAGCCCACTTAACTTCACATTCCAGGATGTCTGGCTCTAGGTGAGTAATCACACCATCATGATTATCTGGGTCGTGAAGATCACTTTTGTACAGTTCTTTTGTTTATTCTTGCCACCTCTTTTTAATATCTTCTGCTTCTCTTAGGGCCATACCATTTCTATCCTTTATTGAGCCCATAATTGCATGAAATATTCCCTTTGTATCTCTAATTTTCTTGAAGAGATCTCTAGTCTTTCCCATTCTTTTCTTTTCCTCTATTTCTTTGCACTGATCACTGGGGAAGGCTTTCTTATCTCTTCTTGCTATTCTTTGGAACTCTGCGTTTAAATGGGTATATCTTTCTTTTTCTCCTTTTCTTTTCACTTCTCTTCTTTTCACAGCTATTTGTAAGGCCTCCTCAGACAGCCATTTGTTTTTTTTTGTTTGTTTGTTTGTTTTTCATTTCTTTTCCATGGGGATGGTCTTGATCCCTGTCTCTTGTACAGTGCCACAAACCTCTGTCCATAGTTCATCAGGCACTCTGTTTATCAGATCTAGTCCCTTAAATCTATTTCTCACTTTCACTGTATAATTGTAAGGGATTTGATTTGGATCATACTTGAATGGTCTAGTGGTTTTCCCCACTTTCTTCAATTTAAGTCTGAATTTGGAGTTCATGATCTGAGCCACAGTCTGCTCCTGGTCTTGTTTTTGCTGACTGTTTAGAGCTTCTCCATCTTTCAGCCATATATAGATTGAGGATAAATGGTAGAGAGATTGAAATAATGTTTCCAGTAAAAGAAGGAAGAAATACTGAGACTATATTTTTCTACAATGAACACACGTTGTTTTAAACATATGATGTCAAAGCCTGACCGCTGTGTTGACAGATATTCACAGTTTAGATTTTCAGGCACTCAGGAATGAATCTGAAGGTCTGTGACATGTTACTATTTTTTATGTGCCTGGGAACGAAATGGATGAGAGCTTGGAGTTATTTAGATAATAAAGAAACCTTACCAATGGTCCAATTCCTAAATCTAAGTTAATTGCTTTCTCTCCACAATCAGTAATCTTTTATCAGTCTACAAAAGGATCACTTAAATACTGTAACTACATTTAATAGCATTTTAAATTGGCTTTTTATGTGCCACAGACATTAATATTGAGTTGGCCAAAAGATCCATCTGGGTTTTTCCATACAGTGTTATGGAAAAACCTAAATGAACCTTTTGGCCAATACACCAAGAAGTTTTCACTACTATCCTAGTGGCTATGAATAGAATACCTACATTGCTGTCATGCATGCAAGGATGAAAACTTTTAAAAAATGTAATTACATTTTGCAGACAATGTTTCTATGATATCACATCTCTCTTTTGAATTCATTCAAGATTTTATATTATGCAGAAGACCTGTATCCTATTTAAAAACACTTAAATTACAAGATCTAAACAAGATAGAAAATAGATGCATGGAACACTACTGCTGCTGCTGCTGCTAAGTCACTTCAGTCGTGTCTGACTCTGTGAGACCCCATAGACGGCAGCCCACTAGGCTCCCCCGTCCCTGGGATTCTCCAGGCAAGAACACTGGAGTGGGTTGCCATTTCCTTCTCCAATGCATGAAAGTGAAAAGTGAAAGTGAAGTTGCTCAGTTGTGTTCAACTCCTAGCGAACCCGTGGACTGCAGCCCACCAGGCCCCTCCATCCATGGGATTTTCCAGGCAAGAGTACTGGAGTGGGGTGCCATTGCCTTCTCCGGCATGGAACACTAAAGGGACATAACTACCAGAGCTGACAATTGGCCCAGATGTCAGATGCAACACCAATAGCTTATATATAAAAATGTTTTTAGTTCAAGAGATTGGTTTAACTATTTCAACCAATCCAGGCATAAATAATGTTATAATTTCAGGCAGCATATAGGTGGGTAGTGTCAAATTGCTTAAATTTTGAATAATTAGAAATATGTGTTACAGAAGAACAAGAATATATTTTGCTCTTCTTGCTTGTAGTCTATATATAAAGAGCTAGTACTTTCACTCTGAGTTAAAAAATGGTGAAAAATTGCAATATTATTAACTTTAAGAATTTTACAACTATGAATATTTGCAATATTATTATATTCTCATCCTGTCATTAAAACAAACAAACAAACAAAAAATGCTAAACACTTGAAAATAACCAGAAATATTTCTACTCTCACGTGTCTTGTTTAGTGTCTTTAGGATCTAATTGTGTGTGTGTGTGTCAGTGTGGGAGAAGCAATTAGAAATCCCTACAATCATGACTTTCAGAAATCTAAATGCCCCATGTTAATTCCAACCAATTCAGAGAAAGTGCTGTACATCATTTAATGTTATTGTTTCAATCATTAATTTGTTATTTTATTTATCAAGAATGAGAACCTATGCAAATATTTGAAAAATTATCTCAATTCTCAAGGAATTTTAGCCTTGTGAGAGACCAAAATTAAACTTATTTTTAGACCTATAATTCCATGCAATTTTTGTCATTTTATACTTCACTATTTAAAACAACTAGTGCATTAATCATATGCAAAAATGACTGTGTGGTTGGACCAATGATAGCTGAATTATTTTGCAGTAACAGATGGAATTCCTTATAACAAAGATGTGGGGGCCACCACTGATAGATTAATTCACTACTTTGCAACTGTGTGTCATGGGGAGTTACTATTTCATCTTGGTCTTCAAAAAGCAATCTCATTGCTATTTCCCCAACTAGTGTGAGCAAATATTTCCAAATACTACATTTTTTTCAAAGGATCTATTGCTTGCTTCCACTCCTTGAACTTGTTTTGTGATCAGTTTGTATTCTTTGACTGCAAGCAAGACACACCAACTCTGAAAAACTGAAGGAAAAACAAGAATTTTATTAGGAATCTAGGTATCTGCATAAGCCAAAAATAACAAATTAAACTGGCTCATATAGGTAGAAATCATTGCTGCTTTAATGATGCCTGTTAGGGAGATGTAAACTTTTTCTTACAGAGCCAATTGACTTTTTTTTTATTTATTTTTAACTGGATGATAATGGCTTTACAATGTTGTGTTGTTTTCTGCCATTATAACTGATTTGCATTGTTGTTAGCCATTTGATTTCTCTTACAACTGCTTACTTCCTTATTTTTCATCTGCTCTTGACAATTCTTACTGTTCTGATTATTTATTGTGGTACAAAAAATTACCCCAAATTTTAGTACTGTAAAACAGCTATTTTATATACTCACACATTCTATGGAGTATTAAGATTTCGAAAGGACAAAGGAAGGTCTATTTGTTTTTGTCCAGTGATGTTTGGGCATCTAATTAACAGCTGAGGGCTTGAGCTGACACTACACATAGGGTCTGAACTCATCTGAGGCATTTCGTTCACACTCCCATGGTTGATAACTTCTTGATGGTTGGCAAGCTGGACCCTTAGCTTGGCTCTCAGTTATCATACAGTGTTTGTGGCCTCTCAGTGGGTCAGAGCTTTCCAACAATATAGTGCATAGGTTCCAAGGGACATAGATTGGTAAAAATTGTATTTTCTGTTCTAACATAGACTTATAAGTTACAGTATGTTATTTCTGCTATATTCTATTTGCATGAGGCATTTACAAAGACCCATCCAGTTTTAAGAGAAGAGAAAATATATCCTGCAAGAATAGCAAGTTTCTGAAACAACATATGAGATTGGAACTGTGCTCTTTGTTGGGAAACATAGTTTACCAAAGTCTACCATCTTGTTACAACAACTCATGTTGGATTGGAGGTTGGTCCCAAAGCAGCATCTAAATCTGAGACAGTGGTTTTGGAGCATGTGGAACCAGGTTGCATGTGGAAGCTGGAAGAGCCTTGAGAAGAGCATTAGTGACAGACTAAGAAGAGACTGCTAGTAAAGGCCTAATTGCTCTCAGAGGCATATTGATGAGTGCTTAATGAAGGATAAATAAATGTCATTGGAAGCTAGTTCAGTTCAGTTCAGTCACTCAGTCATGTCCGACTCTTTGTAACCCCATGAATTGCAGCACGCTAGGCCTCCCTGTTCATCACCAATTCCTGGAGTTCACCCGAACTCACGTCCATCGAGTCAGTGATGCAATCCAGCCATCTCATCCTCTGTCGTCCCCTTTTCCTCCTACCCCCAATCCCTCCCAGCATCAGAGTCTTTTCCAATGAGTCAACTCTTCGCATGAGGTGGCCAAAGTATTGGAGTTTCAGCTTTAGCATCAGTCCTTCCAAAGAAATCCCAGGACTGATCTCCTTTAGGATGCACTGGTTGGATCTCCTTGCAGTCCAAGGGACTCTCAAGAGTCTTCTCCAACACCACACTTCAAAAGCATCAATTCTTCGGTGCTCAGCTTTCTTCACGGTCCAACTCTCACATCCATACACGACTACTGGAAAAACTATAGCCTTGATTACACGGACCTTTGTTGGCAAAGGAATGTCTCTGCTTTTGAATATGCTGTCTAGGTTGGTCATAACTTTCCTTCCAAGGAGTAAGCATCTTTTAATTTAATGGCTGCAATCACCATCTGCAGTGATTTTGGAGCCCAAAAAAATAAAGTCTGACACTGTTTCCACTGTTTCCCCATCTGTTTCCCATGAAGTGATTGGAAGCTAGACAGCCTTGTTAATAGAGTAAAAGAAATCTGGGGACATTATGGCCTAAAATAACGTGGAAAGAGAAAATTCACCTAAGAAACTGTTGAACTAAGTAAAGAGATCTCTAGGAATAGAGTTGAAGATACAACCTACAGTCTCCTTGCTCTCTATAGTAAAATGTGAGAGAGTAGAAACTAGCTGATATAAGAACAATATAATATAAAGTCTCATAGGTTTTCTCAGTTTAAAAATAAAATATTTTTTAGACCCAGCTTTCCAGATAGCAAATGTTTCTAAAATTAAGAAATGGGTTGACGCAGTAGTTGAATATGCCAGCAAACAAATAAATAGTTCTGTAAATGGAATTAGGGCTTTGAAAGTAAAACACTTTGTCAAGACTTCTGAAAAACATAGTCAACCTCAGAGATCTATTCAAAAACTGGAGCCCCTCTAAGTATGTTTAGGTCATTTCTCACATATCTTTTTTAAATAACAGAGCTTCCTTACATCTTAAGAGTCTTGTCTTATAAAAGATTTACAGGGAATCCAAGTATTCAATAGCTTCTTTAGAGCAAGTTTGTGGGATTGTTTCTTATCTGCTGGAGTAAATTATAAATTGACTCAAAAAATTTGAAAAATTTTACCATTATATGACCCAGCAATTCCATTTCTAGGCATATACCCTAAGGAAATCAAAACTGAAAAAGACACATGTACCCCAATGTTCATTGCAGCACTATTTGCAATAGCTCGAAAATGGAAGCAACCTAGATGTCCATCAACAGATGAATGGATAAAGAAACTGTGTTACATATATACAACGAAGTATTACTCAGCCACAAGAAGGAACACATTTGAGTCAGTTCTAATGAGCTGATGAACCTAGGGCCTATTATACAGAGCAAAGTAAGCCAGAAAGAGAAAAACGAGTGTCTTATACCAATGCATATATACGGAATCTAGAAAGGTGATACTGATAAAATTATTTGCAGGGCAGCACTGGGAACACAGATATAAAGAACGTACTTGATGACCCAGGGGATGGGAACAATGAGAGGCTGGGACGTACGGAGAGAGTAATATGGAAATTTACATTACCGTATGTAAAATAGATAGCCAAAAGGCATTTGCTGTATGACAGAGGACTCAAACTGGGGCTCTGTAAAAACCTAGAGGGGTGGAATGGGAAGGAAGATGGGAAGGAGGTTCAAGAAGGAGGGAATATATGTATACCTATGGCTGATACATGTTGATGTTTGGCACAAACCAACACAATTCTGTAAAGCAATTATCCTTCAACTAAAAAATAATTTAAAAAATAAAGAAAGAAACTTGAAAAATTTTAAGTTTAAGAAATTGTATCAGGTAAAACTGAAAGAAGATAGAGTACAATATGAAAAGGAAGATTTGAATCTTTGACCTCAGGTAGTAAGAATGGTGAGAAATGTACTGAGCACAAACACAAGCTAATGTTTTTTTCTTTTCTGAAGAGGAATAATTTAGACGGCAACATCAAATAAGAATGGTAGGGAGTCATTCCCAGGTAGGAGAATTGTGAGCTAATTAATGAGTGGTAATTAATTATTGCTCGGGTTTCCCTGGTAGCTCAGGTGGGAGGTGAAATTTTACCACCATATGACCCAGCAATTCCATTTCTAGGCATATACCCTAAGGAAATCAGGAGGCCCTGGTTTGATTCCTGGTTTGGGAAGATCCCATGGAGAAGGGATAGACTACTCACTTCAGTACTCTTGGGCTTCACTGGTGGCTCAGATGGTAAAGAATCCTCCTGCAATATGGGGGGCCTGGGTTCAGTCCCTGGGTTGGGAAGATCCCCAGGAGGAGGGCATGGCAACCCACTCCAGTATTCCTACCCAGAGAATCCCTATGGACAGAGAAACTTGGCAGGCTTCATAGGGTCACAAAGAGTTGGGCATGACTGAGTGATTAAGCACTACACAGCAAAGCACATTATATTCTCATCTGAATTTCAGAATTGCTATGTACAGTGGCTTAGCTGATAAAGGATCTTCCTGCCAATGCAGGAGACACGAGAGGTGGGTTCAATTCCTGGGTCGGGAAGATCCCCTGGAGAAGGAAATGACAACCGACTCTAGCATTCTTGCCTAGAAAATTCCAGGCACAGAGGAGCCTGGTGGGCTACAGTCCATGGGATCCCAAAGAGTCCGGCATGACTGACTGCACATGCACCCGATCATTGGTATTTCTGGATGAGCACTACTTTTCTTCCTCTGGGACAGGACTATCTAAAGCAATTACACAGTTTGTCTCCCTCATTATATATTGAGTGTATAAGGGTCATTTAATTTGTCTCTAATTAACAAGTGTATTAGTCAGTATTTCCTAAGGAAAGAAAGCCAATTTATGGAGAGAGAATAAGAGAGAGGGGGAGAGAAAGAGAGTTGAGGCGCTAAGATACCAATAATAATAGCAACAACACAGGGGAAACTATACCCACCTGAACGCAGAGCCCAGAGGATAGCAAGGGGAGATAAGAAAATCTTAAGTGAACAATACAAAAAAATAGAGAAAACAATAGAATGGGAAAGACTAGAGATCTCTTCAAGAAAATTAGAGATACCAAGACAACATTTTAGGCAAAGATGGGTACAATAAAGAAGAAAAACAGCAAGGACCTAACAGAAGCATAGGAGATTAAGACGAGATGGCAAGAATACACAGAAGAACTATGTAAGAAAGGTCTTAATGACCCAGATAACCATGATGGTGTGGTCACTCACATAAAGCTAGACATCTTGGAATGTGAAGGTAAGTGGGCCTTAGGAAGCATTGCTACAAACAAAGCTAGTGGAGGTGACAGAATTCCAGTTGAGCTATTTCAAATCCTAAAAGATGATGCTGCTAAAGTGCTGCACTCAATACGCCAGCAAATGTGGAAAACTCAGTAATGGCCACAGGACTGGAAAGCATCAGTTTTTATTCCAGTTCCAAAGAAGGGCAATGCCAAAGAATGCTCAAACTACCACACAATTGTGCTCATTTCGTATGTTAGCAAGGTAACGCTCAAATCCTTCAAGCTAGGCTTCAACAGTATGTGAACCAAAAACTTCCAGATGTACAAGCTGGATTTAGAAAAGGCATAGGAACCAGAGACGAAAACGCCAACATCTGCTGGATCATAGAAAAAGCAATGGAATTAAAAAACAAAAATCTACTTCTGCTCCATTCACTACACTAAAGCCTTTGACTGTGTGGATGACAACAAACTGGAAAATTCTTAAAGAGATGAGAATACCTGACCACCTTATCTGCATCATAAAAAAATTGTATGCAGGTCAAGAAGCAACAGTTAGAGCCAGACATGGAATGATGAACTGGTTCCAAATTGGGAAAGAGGTATGTCAAGGCTGTATATTTTCACCCTGCTTATTTAACTTATATGCAGAGTATATCATGCAAAATGCTGGACTGGATGAAGCACAAGCTAGAATCAAGATTTCAAGTAGAAATAGAACAACCTCAGATATGCAGATGATACCACATTAAAGGCAGAAAGTGAAGAGGAAATAAAGAGCCTTTTGATGAAGGTGAAAGAGAAGAGTGAAAAAGCTGACTTAAAACTCAACATTCAACAAAGACCATGGGGTCTAGTTCCATCACTTCATAGCAAGAAAATGGGGAGAAAGTGGAAACTGTAACAGATTTCATGTCCTTGGGCTCCAAAATCCCTGTGGGCAGAGACTGCAGCCATGAAATTAAAAGACACTTGCTCCATGGAAGAAAAGCTATAAGAAAGCAGAGGCATCTCTTTGCCAACAAAGGTTCAAATTGTCAGAGCTATGGGTTTTCCAGTAGTCATGTATGGATGTGAGAGTTGGACCATATGTAAGGCTGAGCACTGAAGAACTGATGCTTTTGAACTGTGGTACTGGAGAAGACTCTTGAGAGTCCCTTGGATGGCAAGGAGATCAACTCTGAATACTCACTGGAAGGACTGATGCTGAAGCTGAAGCTCCAATACTTTGACCACCTGACACAAACAGCTGATTCATTGGAAAAGACCCCAATCCTGGGAAAGATTGAGGGCAAGAAGAGAAGGGGACAACAGAGAATGGGATTGTTCGATGGCATCACTGACTCAGTGGAGATGAATTTGAGCAAACTCAGGGAAATAGTGAAGGGCAGTGAAGCCTCGTGTGCTGCAGTTCATGGGATCTCAAAGAATTGGACACGATTTAGCTACCGAATAAAGCCACAATAATAAAAAGAAATGTTGAAGAAGATACAGCGAAATTAACACCCCTATATGTGAGTGGTGGGAGTGAAAGATGGCTCAGTACTATGGAGAGTAGTTTGCTGGGCCCTCAAAAGTTAAACATAAAATTACCATAAGATCTACCAATTCCACACCAACATGTATATTCAGAAGAATTCAAAACCAGTGTTCAAATAAGTACCTGTGCATGTATGTTTATTGTAGAATTATTTATGATGGTCACAAGGTGAATATACTACAAGCTGTGGTATATTTACATACAATGGAGTATCACTCAGGTATTAAAAAAAGAAAAAAGGACTGTTAAAGGCTACAACACTGATGAACCTAGAAAGCATTAAGTGAAAGAAGCCACCTATGAAGTGACAGAGAATGTATGGCTTATTTTCTCAGGAATACACGGAAGAGGTAAATCCACAAAGGCAGAATGCAGTCTGCAAATTACAAGGGGCAAGGGAAGTAGGGACCAGAGAATAACTACTTAACAGGTAAGAAATTTCCTTTTGGGATGATGAAAATATTTTGTAACTAGATGGAACTGGAGTTTGTGTAACAGTGTTCATGTACTAAATGTCACTAACATCAATTTTAAAATAGTTTATTTTATATTATGTGAACTTCACCTCTACTTAATTTCAAAATAAGTAAAACACTGAATAGATTAAGTATTCAGTTACATGGAAAAATATTCCAGCATAAACTATGTATATAAAGTCAATGAGCTAAGGGCAAAAGGGAAAATTTATTGAAATGCATTTACAGAAATGGAGAAATATGTCTAAAATATTATACATGCCTAAAGGTAAATCTAGTCAAGGCTATGGTTTTTCCAGTGGTCATGTATGGATGTGAGAGTTGGACTGTGAAGAAGGCTGAGTGACAAAGAACTGATGCTTTTGAACTGTGGTGTTGAAGACCCTTGTGAGTCCCTTGGACTACAAGGAGATCCCACCAGTCCATTCTAAAGGAGATCACTCCCGGGTGTTCTTTGGAAAGAATGATGCTAAAGTTGAAACTCCAGCACATTCGCGACCTGATGCGAAGAGTTGACTCATTGCAAAAGACTCGGATGCTGGGAGGGATTGGAGGCAGAAGGAGAAGGGTATGACAGAGGATGAGATGGCTGGATGGTATCACTGACTCGATGGACATGAGTCTGAGTGAACTCCTGGAGTTGGTGATGGACAGGGAGGCCTGGCGTGCTGTGATTCATGGGGTTGCAAAGAGTCAGACACGACTGAGTGACTGAACTGAATTGAAATGTTAATTTAAATAAGAGAAAACTTCCAATTAAAAATGGGCAAAACACAAGAACAGAGAGAGAATAGAAAAGGATGTAATGATCATTTTGAATTTTGCAAAAATGATTAAACTCAAGATTTAAAGGGGGAATATAAATAGAATCTTTGATAATATGTTAATTTTTAAACTTTTCAGAAATGCAAAGATAAAACTTAATGTTACACAGACTCAGCAAGGGTATGGAGAATAGGAACTTTCTTCCTTTTTGGTGACCTCTATGTCCTTACCTTTTCTCTTTATTATACTGCCACTGAAGTCAGTTTGCTAGTGATAGAGAAGAGACAGTAGCATCCTGTCTAGAATTGAAGATCTTAATTTTTCCTGAACATACAGTTCTCCACAGTATAGACATTTTTGATAGAATGTGATAATCTCTAGATTTTATCTTCAGATGCCTGGCAACTAATGAAACTATCTTTGATGCTTATCACTCTTTCTGGATACTGGTATTTCTTATCCCTTCTTTTCATAGTTGCAGTTATGTTAAAAAAAAATAAAATTTCTTGTATTAATCAGTTGTAAATTTTTGCATAATAATTTATTAATATATATTACAAATATTTAGTTCCCTTGCTTTATTACCCTATACATTTTATAAATAATTTTAATATTTTAATTTAAAATTAATATATATGATATTTAATTTGTACTTAAATTTTTTCTTAGGAATCTTCTGTGTAATAACCACAAAATAAAACTGCTTCACCATAATTTATGCATGAGAAGGACAGAGCTTGAATAAACTATTAGGGTGTGTAAATATCTCGAAAATGTAAGACAAATATAAAGTTTTTGTGAGAATGCATTGTTTACATGAGACAATAATGCATATAATTTATAATATAAAGATATGTATCATAAATATAATACAATAATTATGTATTACTACGAATACATCAAAGCTGTATATTGTCACCCTGCTTATTTAACTTATCTGCAGAATAAATCATGAGAAACGCTGGGCTGGAAGAAGCACAAGCTGGAATCAAGATTGCCAGGAGAAATATCAATAACCTCAGATAAGCAGATGACACCACCCTTATGGCAGAAAGTGAAGAGGAACTAAAAAGCCTCTTGATGAAAGTGAAAGAGGAGACTTAAAAAGTTGGCTTAAAGCTCAACATTCAGAAAATGAAGATCATGGCATCTGGTCCCACCACTTCATGGCAAATAGATGGGCAAACAGTGGAAACTGTGTCAGACTTTATTTTGGGGGGCTCCAAAATCACAGCAGATGGTGATTGTAGCCATGAAATTAAAAGACGCTTACTCCTTGGAAGGAAAGTTATGACCAACCTAGATAGCATATTCAAAAGCAGAGACATTCCTTTGCCAACAAAGGTCCCTCTAGTCAATGCTCTGGTTTTTCCAGTGGTCATGTATGGATGTCAGAGTTGGACTGTGAAGAAAGCTGAGCGCGGAAGAACTGATACTTTTGAACTGTGGTGTTGGAGAAGACTCTTGAGAGTCCCTTGGACTGCAAGGAGATCCAACCAGTCCATTCTGAAGGAGATCAGCCCTGGGATTTCTTTGGAAGGAATGATGCTAAAGCTGAAACTCCAGTACTTTGGCCACCTCATGTGAAGAGTTGACTCTGGAAAAGACTCTGATGCTGGGAGGGATTGGGGGCAGAAGGAGAAGGGGACGACAGAGGATGAGATGGCTGGATGGCATCACCTACTCGATGGACGTGAGTTCGGGTGATCTCTGGGAGTTGGTGATGGACAGGGAGGCCTGGTGTGCTGCGATTCATGGGGTCTCACAGAGTCGGACACAACTGAGCGACTGAACAGAACTGAACTATATGTGTTATATATGTGCATTATTAATGCATGGAATCACTGCTGCTGCTGCTGCTGCTGCTAAGTCACTTCAGTCGTGTCCGACTCTGTGCGACCCCATAGACGGCAGCCGACAAGGCTGCGCCATCCCTGGGATTATCCAGGCAAGAACACTGGTGTGGGTTGCCATTTCCTTCTCCAATGCATGAAAATGAAAAGTGAAAGTGAAGTCGCTCAGTTGTGTCCGACTCTTCACGACCCCATGGACTGTGGCCTACCAGGCTCCTCCATTCATGGGGTTTTCCAGGCAAGAGTACTGGAATGGAGTGCCATTGCCTTCTCCTATGTATATGTAATTTGTAACTTGTAAATATACATTTATTTAGTTGTTTATTATGTTTAAATTTAGATATATAAGTCATCTTAACTAGAAGGTTTATCTACTTCTACCTTAAAAATTAAAAATTTTTCAAAATATGCTATATAAAATGGGTATTTAGTTAATAACTAATTTTCTGTCAAAATGAACTTTTAAGGTTTATATTAACTTAATAAAATTATAACATTTAGACAGCTGTAATAAGGCTAAATAAGTTAAATAGTACCACCATCAAGTATTTATAGTAATGTTAAATTAGTGAATAAAGAAATGATATATTGTCATTTTAGAAAATATAGGGAATCTAAAGAATCCTACCACCCAGAAGTAATCATCATTTATGTAGTGGCATAAATAATTTCTTCTATTCAGTTAAAACCACATACTTTAATCTGAATAAAATCTGAAATATAATTTTTCACATTCAATATTTGAGCATAAATATTTGTCAAACAGATCAGTCTTATCAAACAACACAAAAGGTTTATATGTTTAAAATGTTTTTCTAGCAAGATAAGAATATATAAATACATTCATGATAACATCTAAATAATATACACATTTCCTGATAATATTAAATTTTTCATGTTCATCACTATTTTTGCAATGAAACAGCTAAATGGAGGAAATTGCCTTTTAGCTGTTATAGCATAATTGACTTTCTGTAGGCTTTCAATATTTATTCATGAGGTATTTGAGGGCAGCAGGTGGGAGGGGGAAAGAGTTTTTAAATAGAAGTTGCATATTTTACTTTAGAAGAATTAGCTATCCATATGCAGGCACATTTCTTATTCAAATGTTTACTTGTATAGACAAAATATTGCCAGAGTAAGCAGGAATATGAAAACATTGATTGAAAAGTGTTTTTATTTTTATGGAAAAAATAGCAAGTAGCAGTTTTTTTTTAATTTCAGATAAATAATAATGGCAATGGTATAGAATGTTATACATATATATATATATACACATATCTTACTTCCAAAATGCTCTGAATTTGAACACTGCAAAATGTTTATTCAGAAGTAAATATGTAAGGTAAGAATAACTATTCTATTTTATCCTTCCAGAAAGAACATTAGTGTCTGAAAGTTTGGGCTTGATGTCTGCATGTTAAAAAAATTTTATGATGTTCTTGTGCAAGTTACTTTTCATTAAACACTTATGTTCCTCCATGTATAAAAGAGTATACCATTATTACCACGTTATCTCATAGTTGTGTGACTTCAGTGAACTAATGTGCATTCAGGCCCAGCTTGATGCTGGTTTTATATGGACTTATTTTCCTTTTATGTTCTCCTATAATCTGAGGTTGATCCACTATGTTTCTTTTAGCTGGCAGGTACTTCATACCACAGTTTGCTCTTTCCTCTCCTGGGCTTTGTTAGGGTCAATTATTGAGATATTAAGATACTAGAAAGAGAATAACTACCTCTGCATTATGTACATTTCTTCTGTTTAATGAGAAATCAGTATTAAAAATAGAGGCTTTAGAGAGATGGTAACGATAACCCTGTATGCAAGACAGCAAAAGAGACACAGATGTATAGAACAGTCTTTTGGACTCTGTGGGAGAGGGAGAGGGTGGGATGATTTGGGAGAATGGCATTGAAACATGTATAATATCATATGAGAAAAGAATCACCAATCTGGGTTCGATGCAGGATACAGGACACCTGGGGCTGGTGCACTGGGATGACGCAGAGGGATGGTATGGGGAGGGAGGTGGGAAGGGGGTTCAGGATTGAGAACACGTGTACACCCGTGGCGGATTCATGTTGATGTACGGCAAAACCAATACAATATTGTAAAGTAAAAAATAAAATAATAAAAACAAACAAACAAAGTAGTGGCTTTAAAAAATATAAATAAATAAATAAAAATAGCTGCTCAATTGAAAACCTACTGACTCGTTAAGGAGACAGTGTGTCTAGTGCAGGGCTTTGTAGAGTTCACTGAGGGTGTGAATCCTTGGTGAACTCAAGTTGAAGACGTTAAATGTTGAGCTTCCAAAATTCCCACTCTTATGCTATGCTGCAAGGATTCTAAATTTACCAGCTGCCAAGGGTTCCTGACTACACACTATAAAGCTAAAATATAACTATGAAATAGTGTGACTTATTTTTTTATTCTGATATGTTGATGAACATTATTACATGGATCAATCTGTATAGTTTTGGTGACTTCTTTAGCAGGTCAGTGGTTAAGACTCCATGTTCCCACCACAAGGGGCCCTGATTCCATCCCCATGGGGCAACTAAGATCCCATATGCTGGGCATAAAAAATTCAAATTAAAAAACATCAGTATAGTTTTGTCTAGTCAAAGGATGCTATACAGCCCCTAGGACAGACTGAAGCAGAGAGAGAGAGAGAGGGGAGAGATGAATATATGCAGCTATATAAATGATTCAAGGCACAGTTAACAATAAAGTAGGGGGGAAAACAGACATTTTTTTAAATGCCTTGACCTGGCGTAGGGTCTGAAGTGAAGTCACTCAGTCGTGTCCGACTCTTTGCGACTCCATGGACTGTAGCCTAACAGGATCTTCCATCCATGGGATTTTCCAGACAAGAATATTGGAGTGGGTTGCCATTTCCTTCTCCAGGGGATCTTCCAGACCCAAGGATCGAACCCAGGCCTCCTGAATTTTAGGCAGCCACTTCCCGTCTGAGCCACCAGGGAAGTCTTCAGGGTCTGAAGATCATACTTTTTCTTTTTTAACATACGGGTAACACTCTCATTTTAGTCATTTATGCATTTGTAAATTTATTCACTTAACCAACACACACTCACTATTACTAAAAAAATGCCAAACAGTGTCCAAGATACTGGAGATGCAGTAAACAAGGCTGGCAACGACTCTGCTCTTGGCAGTTATGTTAATAGGATGGACCTAGACTCTGTTACACAGTACTGAATGTACTTCAGTCAGTTCAGTCACTTCAGTCGCTCAGTCATGTCCGAATATCGGTGACCCCATGAACAGCAGCACGCCACGCGTCCATGTCCATCACCAACTTCTGAAGTTATATATATAGAGTATATAAAAGATATATAACATATGATATCATATTTTATAATAGATATTGTATATTATAGATAATACACACAAATTTAGAATATTATATATTAACTTTTATTAATTTATTAATATATTAATTTATATTAATATTTATTACTTAATTTATATATTAATTTATTAATTTATATATTTCTATATTATATGAAATTATATAAATATAGCACAGCATAATATACTAATAGATATTAATATAGTATTTTATATATATTTTAGAATTAGTGTATATATTAGTACACATAACATTAGTATATTAGTATAGCAGTATATATATTGCTATAATATAATGCTATATATTAGTATATAATATATAGCATATATATTGTATTTAGTACATATATTTTAGTATTAATAAATCTAATATTTAGAATGAGAAAATCCAACATATTTTCATATATACTCTATATAGTATATACACTATATATGTATACATATACACAAAACTATACATATATATCTTATATATACATATGTTTTTATAAATGTATATATAATTTATATAATATATGTAAATAAAATTATATTTATATAATAAGAAATATTTATAATTTATTTATAACTACCAATATAATTTATAAACATATAAAATCTGAAATAAAATGTAAATATATGTTTATAATATATTAATAATATTATAAATATAATTTATGAATATAATATTATCTGTAGATATTTAAAATAAATATATTTATTAAATATACATTGATACTATATAACTATATTTATATAAAATAATATAATGTATTACATTATATTATTGTATATAATAATTATAATGATTAATAATTACATTAGTGATTATATAGCATATTATATATTAATTATATTAGTAATAATTATATTAAATTTTAAATACCTACTTTAATAATATATTTATATAGTGATTTTAATAATAATTTCTGTAAATTATTTAACTTAATTATTAATTAAATTGATTATTAATTTTTAATCATATTTAATTTTATTTTGTCTTATTTTAAATTTAAAGTAGAATTTTACTAACATTTTATTAATAAATGATCTTAATATTATAATTTTATTAATTACATATTTAAGCAATTAATTATTTCATTATCAATTAAAGAATTAATTTTAACTATTTAATTATTTAGTAATTTACAAATTAAATTTTTAAGAAATAATTTAGTTTATAATTAAATTATTATTAATCAAAATTAATATTAGTATTATTAATTGTATCTATTAATATAATTGTCAATGTGATTAATATGGTTAATTTTAATAACAAAGTTTGTAAATGTATTAAGTATTTAAAATAATTATTTTAAAATATTATTAAATAAAATAATTGAAATAATGATTAATTATTAGTTTTTGATAATTAATTGTTATTAATATTATCACTATTATAATGTATCATATTATATATTATATAATATAGAACATGTTATATACAATATCATATAATATATTATATATTTTATAATATATTATTCTATTCTTATTTTATATATATATATATATATATATATAATATATATTTTCTTGGCTCCAGGAAGATAAAGTGCAGGCAGTGACTGCAGCCATCAAATTAAAAGACGCTTGCTCCTGGAAGAAAAGCTAGGACAAACCTAGACAGTGTATTAAAAAGCAGAGATGTCACTTTTCCCACAAAAATCTGTCTAATCAAAACTATGATTTCTCCATTAGTCATGAACAGATGTGGAGAAGGTAAAGGCAACTCACTCCGGTATTCTTCCCTGGAGAATCCCAGGGACAGAGGAGCCTGGTGAGCTGCT